>NW_027590346.1:5000-305000 GCF_964213995.1 Mustelus asterias | reverse complement strand
AGGCGCATTTACAACTGATGCTGGCAGGGCATTCCAATCCCTCACCACCCTCTGGGTAAAGAACCTACCCCTGACATCGGTTCTATAACTACCCCCCCTCAATTTAAAGCCATGCCCCCTCGTGCTGGATTTCTCCATCAGAGGAAAAAGGCTATCACTATCCACCCTATCTAAACCTCTAATCATCTTATATGTTTCAATAAGATCCCCTCTTAGCCGCCGCCTTTCCAGCGAAAACAATCCCAAATCCCTCAGCCTCTCCTCATAGGATCTCCCCTCCATACCAGGCAACATCCTGGTAAACCTCCTCTGCACCCTCTCCAAAGCCTCCACATCCTTCCTGTAATGTGGGGACCAGAACTGCACACAGTACTCCAAGTGCGGCCGCACCAGAGTTGTGTACAGTTGCAACATAACGCTACGACTCCTAAATTCAATCCCCCTACCAATAAACGCCAAGACACCATATGCCTTCTTAACAACCTTATCTACTTGATTCCCAACTTTCAGGGATCTATGCACACATACACCTAGATCCCTCTGCTCCTCCACACTATTCAAAGTCCTCCCGTTAGCCCTATACTCAACACAACTGTTATTCCTACCAAAGTGAATTACCTCACACTTCTCCGCATTAAACTCCATCCGCCACCTCTCGGCCCAACTTTGCAACCTGTCTAAGTCTTCCTGCAGACTACGACACCCTTCCTCACTGTCTACCACACCACCGACTTTGGTGTCATCAGCAAATTTGCTAATCCACCCAACTATACCCTCATCCAGATCATTAATAAATATTACAAACAGCAGTGGCCCCAAAACAGATCCCTGAGGTACACCACTTGTAACCGCACTACATGATGAATATTTACTATCAACCACCACCCTCTGTTTCCTATCCGCTAGCCAATTCCTGATCCAATTTCCTAGATCACCCCCAATCCCATACATCTGCATTTTCTGCAGAAGCCTACCATGGTGAACCTTATCAAACGCCTTACTAAAATCCATATATACCACGTCCACTGCCTTGCCCCCATCCACCTCCTTGGTCACTTTCTCAAAAAACTCAATAAGGTTAGTAAGGCACGACCTACCTGCCACAAAACCATGCTGACTATCACCTATCAATTCATTACTCTCCAAATAACTATAAATCCTATCCCTTATAATTTTTTCCAACATCTTGCCGACAACAGAAGTGAGACTCACCGGTCTATAATTCCCGGGGAAATCTCTGTTCCCCTTCTTAAACAATGGGACAACATTCGCTAACCTCCAATCTTCTGGTACTATACCAGAGGCCAACGACGACCTGAAGATCAGAGCCAGAGGCGCTGCAATCACTTCTCTTGCCTCCCAGAGAATCCTTGGATAAATCCCATCCGGACCAGGGGATTTATCTATTTTCAGACCCTCCAGAATATCCTGCACATCCTCCTTATCAACTGTAATACTGTCTATTCTACTCCCTTGCAACCCAGTGTCCTCCTCAGCTATATTCATGTCCCCTTGCGTGAACACCGAAGAGAAATATTGGTTCAATGCTTCACCAATCTCCTCCGGTTCCACACATAACTTCCCTCTGCCATCTATAACTGGCCCTAAACTTGCCCTAACCAACCTTCTGTTCTTGACATACCTATAGAACGCCTTAGGATTCTCTTTAACCCTATCCGCCAAAGTCTTCTCATGTCCCCTTTTAGCCCTTCTAAGCTCGCTCTTCAACTCCCTCTTAGCCAATCTAAAGCTTTCTAGTGCACTACCCGAGTGCTCACGTCTCATCCGAACATAAGCCTCCTTTTTCTTTTTAACCAACAAAGAAACTTTTTTGGTGCACCACGGTTCCCTAGCCCTACCAATTCCTCCTTGCCTGACAGGGACATACCTATCACAGACTCGCAGTAGCTGCTCCTTGAAAAAACTCCACATGTCGGACGTTCCCAGTCCCTGTAATCTCCTAGTCCAACCTATGTTTCCTAATTCTCTCCTAATAGCCTCATAATTACCCTTCCCCCAGCTAAAACCACTGGCCCGAGGTTCATGCCTATCCCTTTCCATCACTAAGGTGAACGTAACCGAATTGTGGTCACTATCACCAAAATGCACACCAACTTCCAAGTCTAGCACCTGGTCTGGCTCATTTCCCAGCACCAGATCCAATATAGCCTCACCTCTAGTTGGCCTGTCTACATACTGAGTCAAAAAACCTTCCTGCACGCTTTGAACAAAAACTGACCCCTCTAACGAGCTAGAGCTATAACAATTCCAGTCAATATTAGTCAAGTTAAAATCCCCCATAACAATTGCCCTATTACTTTCACTCCTAAGCAGGATTGACTCCGCAATCCTTTCCTCAACCTCTCTAGAACTCATCTACCGCTTTCCCTTCGTCAATGTGTTTAGACACATTTTCGAGGCACTCCACCAGGCTCGTCAGGCAGGATCTGCCTTTGACAAAGCCATGCTGAGTATTCTTGAGCATACTAAACCTCTCTAAATGCTCATAAGTCCTGTTCCTCAGGATCTTCTCCATCAGCTTACCAACCACTGAGGTTAGACTCACCGGTTGGTAATTTCCTGGGCTATCCCTATTCCCCTCCTTGAAAATAGGAACCACATCCGCAATCCATTTTTTTTCTTTAATTTTTTTAAAGTATTGGCGGCCTTGCCGAGCGGCCGGGGGACAACCACAACCGCCGCCATTTTGTGTCCATCACTTCTCGGTGATGGCGGCGCCCCTCATAATGGCCTCAAACACCGTGTGAGGGAAAGATTGACTCCAAAATCGGAACAGATAACATTTATACATTATAGTCAGTGACAACAATAAATAAACCCCCTCAATTTAAACATGGTTTTCCTCATGAAGATGCTCCGAGCCGACGTTCGCCCTGACTAACAGACGCCACCCGCCATTGTGATTGACAGGCCCAATCAGCTTGCCGCGTGCCGCATAATAACTGACGGTGGTTTATTTTATTTTTATTCGTCCATGCGTTCTGGCTGGGCCAGCATTCATTGTCCATGCCTGACAGTATTTTAGAGTCAACCAAATTGCTGTGGTTCTGGAGTCACGTGTAGCCAAGGCAGGTAATGATGGTAGATTTCGTTCCCTGTCGGGAATCAGTGAACCAGATGGGTTTTTATGAAAATCGATAATGGTTTCATGGTCATCAGCAGACTTTCAATTGCATATTTTTATTGAATTGAAATTTCTTCAGGTGCCATAGTGGGATTCGAACCTCGAGTCCCAGAAAATTACTCCGGTTCTCTGGATTATTAATCTGGCGACAATACCACGACGCCACAGCCTCGCAATTGATCACTCAAATAAAGGCTTAGATTTTCTCAGTGAGAGGTTGGTGCCAGGTATAAAATGTTGCAGGCAATTGCCTCAGATTTTAAGTTCACAATATGGAGACGTAAATTCGACTGAGACTAAGAAATCTGTTACCCATATCGAATTGGAAAAATGTATTGTAATCTGACACTTAGTTCCCAGGAGATTAGACCTTTCTGTTCAAAGGACGCTGATGCACGTTTGAACTTCCATGCAAAAGATGATGTGACTCCCATGGTGGTTGAGGAAATGACATGGACCAAAGAGAAAGGTAGAAATCTGAAGCTAATGATTCCCTCAACTATTATTTACCTTTGAGTAGCAGGGATTTTTCAGCTGATGGAGGCTGGTAGGTGGGAGTCAGCAGAAGATGTCCTTCCCTGACATTGCACGAATGCCGTGAGAAATCATAATTTTTGGAGTCACTATTGGGGATTTCCCACCAGAATGCATCCAGAATGTGTGCCAGACAGCTGTCAGCTCTGCTGGATCTGCAATGCCAGTGGGACTGGACATACCAGGGATGGTGACGAATGACCCTGACACATTGCTCACGAGTCAGATTCAGCTTGCGATTGTATTGCAGGTAGAACATGCCAATGAAACCTTGACTTGTTCTGGCGTCTGCTCTCTCCCTGCTATTATCGTGACAAACCAAACCGAATGATAGTCGAGGTGCGGTTAAAATTTAACCCCTTTGCAGCATGAACAGAATCAGATGTCGATTAGACTGGAAAAACACAGCAGATATCATTCCCCAAAGCACATTATTAAAGCAACTGGATCTTTATCAGAATACACGTGTTTTGTATTCATAAACACCGATGTTAGTTCTTGATAGCAAAAGAAAATCCACAACAGCAGAGTAAAATCTAACAGGTTTATTTGGAATCACGAGCTTTCGGAGCGCTGCTCCTTCATCAGGTGACTCACCTCATGAAAGAGCAGCGCTCCTGATGAAGGAGCAGCGCTCCGAAAGCTTGTGATTCCAAATAGACCTGTTGGACTTTAACCAGCTGTTGTGAAACTTCTTACCATGCCCACTCTAGTTCAACGCCGGCATCTCCACATCACAGCTTTTTTATAAATAAGGGACAGTATTTCCAGTCTCTAACATCCCAGATTGAATGTGGAGGCAGGGCTCTAGAATGAACACAGCACTATTCTGACCGATGTTTATTTTACCGAAAGAGAAGCTGCACTCAGTCTTGGACGAGTCGCTATTTCATTTAAAGAATAAACTAGATTTAGTACTTGGAGCTAAAGGGATCAAGGGATATGGGGGAAATGGGGAATTAGGATATTGAATTTGAAGATCAGCCATGATTATAAAGAATGGCGGAGCAGGCTCAAAGTGTGAAATGGCCTACTGTTGATTCTAGTGTTTCAGTCACTATGGACACTGCAGATTCAGGTTGACATTCGAGGGATGTCCAATATCAACAATCGTGAGGAAAACCATTTTGTCCTTCTTCTGATACGGCTGCTGCCGTTGCATTTCTTGATATCACACGCTCTGTCCATTACAACCGAGACCCAAAGGACGTCCAGTAAGATCTCAGTGACCAATATATCCATTCCTCCAGGTGAATCATCGAAGCTTTCGGCAGAAAATCACTTACACTTGATCAATGATAGGTTTCTGAAATAGTGGATTCAGCCTCACTAGAGCAATTGCATTCGTTATCTGAAAAGGAAAAATATTGCGGGATCTGAGCAGAAGGTGGGCTAATGACACTGGGTGCATTTTTCATTCAGAGGCCTGAACACGCATAATAATAAACTCATTCCGTGTCTTAAAAGTTTTGTGGTCCTGCGAACCTCTGATAGGAAGGAGGACCAATATCCGGCCAGACCAATAAGTGTTAAGAAGCATCTTAAAGCGGTATCGCATGGCAGAGAGCGTTAGGAAAAAAAACAGAGTTAGGCCTAAGCAGCTACTGACATTTCTGCAATGTTGAATGGATGATTCTCATGCATGCTCAAGAGGCCAGCTTTGGAGCAATGCAGATAAGTTATAGGATTTAAAGGAAGTTACAGACATATGGATGTCTATGGAGGACCAGTGTGTCTGTCTCTCCCTGTGTCTGTGTCTCTGTCTCTGTCTCTGTCTGTCTGGCTGCCTGTCTCTCTCTCTCTCTCTCCCCCTCTCTCTCAGACTTAGTTACATGACCTGATTTGTTTCCTCTGATGTGAGGAGAGAGAAGCACCCATCTTATCTGCGGCACGGTAGCACAGTGGTTAGCCATGCTGCTTCACAGCTCCAGGGTCCTGGGTTCGATTCCCGGCTTGGGTCACTGTATGTGTGGAGTTTGCACATTCCCCTCGTGTCTACGTGGGCTTCCTCCGGGTGCCACGGCTTCCTCCCACAGTCCGCACATGTGTAGGTTACGTTGATTGGCCATGCTAAAATTGCCTCTTAGTGTCCTGCGATGCGTACGTTGGAGGGATTAGCGGGTAAATGTATGTATGGGGGTAGGGCCTGGGTGGGATTGTGATCGGTGCAGACTCGATGGGCGAAATGGCCTCTTTCTGCAATGTAGGGTTTCTATGATTATCTCGTCTCCCTCACTTAGCTGAGATTCCTCCCGGTATTTTTTAGTAAATCTCCTCTTCACCCTCCTCAAACTATTTGCATCTTCCGAATATTCAATGCCAGTGTTACTCACAATATCTCAATTGACACGTACTTGATGAGAGATATCACATTGTAATAAGAAACGTGTTTTGGCATTCTAAGCCTCTTTTATTAAATCCACATTGGACATGAATTTAGCAATAATTTTCAGTTCTACTACCACCTTCCTAAATGTTTATTGACGCATCTGCCGCTGTTGTCCTCCTTTAAAACAACGTCCTCATTGTTCCACAGGAGCAGGCTGAGGGTAAGAGAGATTGTGTCTGCATTTTATTTATTTTTCAGTTAAATTTGGCTCAAAAATCGGAGATTTTTTTCAAAACAGGAAGTAGGCCCAGGAGCAGCCTGGGGAAGGTTTAAAAAGGGCTAATTTAAAAAGGAGGTTTTTTTTCAAAACAGGAAGTAGGCCCAGAAGCAGCCTGGGGAGGTTTTTTTGGAGGGTTTAAAAGCAGGCCGCACTTTTGTGCAGGCAGCGTCTGGAGCGGGCAGTGGAGTGAGCAGGGAGCAGAGTGTGAGCTGTAAGGGCTTTGGCTCACAGGGCTTCGGCGAAAGCGAGGAAGGTTGTTTGTTTTTCTTCTGTTACACCCCCTTTTTTGTTTTATCTCCCAAAAACTAAAAAGGACATGGCTGGTATGAGTGGGAGGCCAGTATACTGCATTCGGTGTGGGATGTGGGAGTTCCTGGAGACAACTTGCCTCCTGGAAGTCCATATCTATGCCAGATGCGTGGAACTGCAACTCCTGAAGGATCGTGAAAGGGAGCTGGAGCTGAGGCTCGATGAACTCAGTTTAGTTAGGGAAAATGAGAGATTAATAGATAAAAGTTATAGTCAGGTATTGACACCAGGGTCTCGGAAGGAAGACACGTGGGTCACAGTTAGGAGGGGTAATAGTCAGAAGGGTGATGTGCCAGAAAGTACCCCAGTGGCAGTCTCCCATAAAAGAAAGGGATGGGCAACAGATGGGAGAAGGGAAGGGAGTGAGCAGTCTGTGGAGGGATCCCCTGTGGTTGTCCCTCTCCAAAATAGGTATATTGTTTTGGATTCTGTGGATGGGGATGACCCTCCAGGGGTAAGCCACGAGGACCAGATCGCCTCAACGGAGACAGGCTCAGGGGTCCGGAAGAGAAAGAAGGGGTTTAGGAGAGCGATAGTTGTGGGGGACGCAATGGTTAGAGGCACGGACAGGCGGTTCTGTGGGAGTGAACGAGAATCCAGGATGGTAGTCTGCCTCCCTGGTGCCGGGGTACTGGATGTCTCCGAGAGGGTAGGAAGCATATTTAAAAAGGAAGGTAGTCAAACGGATGTGATTATACACATTGGTGAAAATGATGAAGGTAGGAAGAGCAGGGGGCTTATACGAGAGAAATTCAGGGAGTTGGGTGCGAGGCAAAAAGTAAGGCTTCCAGGGTAGCAAGCTCTGGACTGCTCCCGGTGTCTAGTGCAAGTGAGGCTCGGAACAGGGAGATTCTACAGTTGAACGCATGGCTAAATGACTGGTGCAAGAGGGAGGGTTTTAAATTCATAGATAACTGGGAAATCTTCAAGTCAGGATGGCAACTGTACAGAAAGGATTGGTTACACCTTAACTGGAAGGGAACAAATATCCTGGCTGGGAGTTTAGCTAGAGTGTTTCGGCAGGATTTAAACTAGTGTGGCAGGGGGGTGGGGAACAAAACAGGAGGTCAGTAAATACTGAGGCTGGGGTTGAGCTGGGGACCAGGGCAAGGCTAGCTAAGAAGAGGAGCACTCTGGAGGAGGATGACCTGAGTGGGCCTGGAGGTCTGGAGTGCATCTGCTTCAATGCGAGGAGCGCACCGGGTAAAACAGACGAACTTAGGGCCATAATGCTTATGCGGAATTTGGATGTGGTTGCGGTGACGGAAACTTGGTTAAAAGAAGGACAGGACTGGCAGCTGAATATTCCGGGGTATAAGTGTTTTAGGCGAGACAGAGGAGGGGCTAAAAAAGGTGGGGGAGTAGCGATATTAGTTAAGGAGCATATTACCGCGGTGCAGAGGGTAGACAACTTAGTGGGGTCATGTACTGAGTCGCTGTGGGTGGAACTCAGAAACAGGAAGGGTGCAGTCACTATGCTGGGGGTGTACTACAGACCACCCAACAGCCCACGGGAAGTGGAGGAAAGGATATGTCAGGAGATTCTGGATAGGTGCAGAAAAAATAGGATTGTTGTAGTGGGGGACTTTAATTTCCCTGGCACAGACTGGAAAGTGCTTAGAGCTGAGGGTCCGGACGGGGAGGAATTTGTAAAATGCGTACTGGAAGGTTCTTTGGAACAGTATGTAGATAGCCCGACTAGAGAGGGGGCTATACTGGAGCTAGTTCTGGGAAATGAGCCCGGTCAGGTCGTCAAAGTTTCGGTAGGGGAACATGTGGCAAATAGTGACCACAACTCTGTTAACTTTAGGATAGTAATGGACAAGGATGAGTGTTGTCCTACGGGCAGGGTGCTAAATTGGGGGAAGGCTAACTATAGCCGGATTAGGCAGGAATTGGTGGATGTTGATTGGGAGAGGATGTTCGAGGGTAAGTCCGCGTCTGGCATGTGGGAGTCTTTTAAGGAACTATTGATACGGCTGCAGGAAAGGCATGTGCCTGTAAAAAGGAAAGATAGGAAAGGTAGGATTCGATAGCCATGGATAACCACGGAAATTGAGGATCTGATTAAAATGAAAAGGGAGGCATACGTTAAGTCGAGGCAACAGAAAACAGATGGAGCTCTGGAGGAATACAGAGAGAGAGTAGGAAAGAACTCAAACGGGGAGTTAGAAGGGCAAAAAGAGGTCACGAGATGTTCTTGGCAGGCAGGATGAAGGAGAATCCTAAGGCATTCTATTCATACGTTAGGAACAAAAGAGTTGTCAGGGAGAAAATCGGACCTCTCAGGGACAAAGGAGGGGAATTATGCTTAGAACCCAAGGGAATAGGGGAGATCCTAAATGAATACTTTGCATCGGTATTCACGAAGGAGAGGGGTGTCTTAACCGGGAGTGTCTCGGAGGGAGGTGTTGACCCGTTAGAGAAAATCTCCATTACAAGAGAGGAAGTGTTAGGTTTTTTAGGGAACATTAAAACTGACAAAGCCCCAGGGCCTGATGGCATCTATCCTCGACTGCTCAGGGAGACGAGAGATGAAATTGCTGGACCTCTGACGGAAATCTTTGTCGCTTCTTTGGACACAGGTGAGGTCGCTGAGGATTGGAGGATAGCGAATGTGGTCCCGTTGTTTAAGATGTGTAGCAGGGATAACCCGGGATATTATCGGGTGGTGAGCTTGACGTCCGTGGTAGGGAAGTTGTTGGAGATGATTCTTAGAGAGAGGATGTATGTGCATTTAGAACGGAACAATCTCACTAATGACAGACAGCATTGTTTTGTAAGAGGGAGGTCGTGCTTTACAAATTTGGTGGAGTTTTTTGAGGAAGTGACAAAAACGGTTGATGAAGGAAGGGCCGTGGATGTCGTCTATATGAATTTCAGTAAGGCATTTGACAAAGTCCCACATGGCAGGTTGGTTAAGAAGGTTAAGGCTCATGGGATACAAAGAGAAGTGTCTCGATGTGTGGAGAACTGGCTTGGCCATAGGAGACAGAGCGTAGTGTTCGAAGGGTCTTTTTCCGGCTGGAGGTCTGTGACCAGTGGTGTTCCGCAGTGCTCTGTACTATTTGTGATATATATAATGATTTGGAAGAAGGTGTAACTGGTGTAATCATCAAGTTTGCGGATGACACGAAGATGGCTGGACTTGTGGATAGTGAAGAGCATTGTCGGGCAATACAGTAGGATATAGATAGGCTGGAAAATTGGGCGAAGAGGTGGCAGATGGAGTTTAATCCGGATAAATGCGAAGTGATGCATTTTGGAAGAAATAATGTAGGGAGGAGTTATCCAATAAATGGCAGAGTCATCAGGAGTATAGAAACACAGAGGGACTTAGGTGTGCAAGTCCACAAATCCTTGAAGGTGGCAACACTGGTGGAGAAGTTGGTGAAGAAGGCATATGGTATGCTTGCCTTTACAGGACGGGGTATAGACTATAAAAGCTGGAGTCTGATGATGCAGCTGTATAGAACGATGGTTAGGCCACATTTGGAGTACTGCGTCCAGTTCTGGTCGCCGCACTACCAGAAGGACGTAGAGGCGTTAGAGAGAGTGCAGAGAAGGTTTACCAGGATGTTGCCTGGTATGGAGGGTCTTAGCTATGAGGAGAGATTGGGTAAACTGGGGTTCTTCTCCCTGGAAAGACGGAGAGTGAGGGGAGATCTAATAGAGGTGTACAAGATTATGAAGGGTATAGATAGGGTGAACAGTGGGAAGCTTTTTCCCAGGTCGGAGGTAACGGGCTCAAGGTGAGAGGGGCGAAATATAACTCAGATATCAGAGGGACATTTTTTACACAGAGGGTGGTGGGGGCCTGGAATGCGCTGCCAAGCAGGGTGGTGGAGGCAGGCACGCTGACATCGTTTAAGACTTACCTGGATAATCACATGAGCAGCCTGGGAATGGAGGGATACAAACGATTGGTCTAGTTGCACCAAGGAGGGGCACAGGCTTGGCGGGCCGAAGGGCCTGTTTCCTGTGCTGTACTGTTCTTTGTTCTTTATTGTCAAAATTATCCAGAGGATAGGGTTGAAGGAATTCCATTTAAATTCTTTGCAATTAGGGATGCACAAAATGACTCAACGTAATTCTACCCATTTGAATTAGGTTTTGGTCATGAGCTGAAATGACCATTGAAAATGATTCAGCAGCAATTAGTCAACCAACGTTCTGAGAGCACATTCTTGGGCTATGAACCAAATTTTCGGGAAGGCTTGCAGAGAGCAGGAGAATTGGCGAGATACCATTTTTTTAGTGGAGCAGCATGTAATGAAACAGGAAGAGCATAATAAATCAAAATTTTGTAGTTTTGTTAGTGTGGATAATGTTTGACAATTGCAACCAGTGGTAGGTGAAACGTTAAAAGCATTTTTTAGTGGGCACTGTCAAATTGAAAGAAAATTGAGTGTGGTGAATTGTTTGATAAGAACGCCAGATGCATGGAAAAGTAACAGAGGGCGTCATGTGAATATGCTTAAAATATATTTTTATAGGGAAGGAAAGCAGTGGTCGGATTTTTCAATGATTACAACTAAGAGTGAATAATCAAATCGAAGTGGATCGGAACTTTACATTCCTCAAATTACTGATCAATTCCTGAAACTGAATAACTTGCCAGGCCCACTCAGGTGGCTTTTAAGCATCAACCATAAGAGCTGCTGCCTTTGCGTGGGGCACGCACACTATTCACGATTTCAGTTTCCATTCATGCACAGCTGCACAATGTGATCCTGCAGCACACTCACTGTATTGTTATCCATTCATGTACAGCTGCACAGTGTGATCCTGCAGCACACTCACTGTATTGTTATCCATTCATGCACAGCTGCACAATGTGATCCTGCAGCAGACTCACTGTATTGTTACCCATTCATGCACAGCTGTACAATGTGATCCTGCAGCACACTCACTGTATTGTAATCCATTCATGTACAGCTGCACAGTGTGATCCTGCAGCACACTCACTGTATTGTTACCCATTCATGCACAGCTGCACAATGTGATCCTGCAGCACACTCACTGTATTGTTATCCATTCATGCACAGCTGCACAATGTGATCCTGCAACACACTCACTGTATTGTTATCCATTCATGCACAGCTGCACAATGTGATCCTGCAGCACACTCACTGTATTGTTATCCATTCATGTACAGCTGCACAGTGTGATCCTGCAGCACACTCACTGTATTGTTATCCATTCATGTACAGCTGCACAATGTGATCCTGCAACACACTCACTGTATTGTTATCCATTCATGTACAGCTGCACAATGTGATCCTGCAGCACACTCACTGTATTGTTATCCATTCATGTACAGCTGCACAATGTGATCCTGCAACACACTCACTGTATTGTTATCAATTCATGCACAGCTGCACAATGTGATCCTGCAGCACACTCACTGTATTGTTATCCATTCATGCACAGCTGCACAATGTGATCCTGCAACACACTCACTGTATTGTTATCCATTCATGTACAGCTGCACAATGTGATCCTGCAGCACACTCACTGTATTGTTATCCATTCATGCACAGCTGCACAATGTGATCCTGCAACACACTCACTGTATTGTTATCCATTCATGTACAGCTGCACAATGTGATCCTGCAGCACACTCACTGTATTGTTATCCATTCATGTACAGCTGCACAATGTGATCCTGCAGCACACTCACTGTATTGTTATCAATTCATGCACAGCTGCACAATGTGATCCTGCAGCACACTCACTGTATTGTTATCCATTCATGTACAGCTGCACAATGTGATCCTGCAGCACACTCACTGTATTGTTATCAATTCATGCACAGCTGCACAATGTGATCCTGCAGCACACTCACTGTATTGTTATCCATTCATGTACAGCTCCACAATGTGATCCTGCAGCACACTCACTGTATTGTTATCCATTCATTTTTTAAAAACGTGAACTGGAAAAAAAAGCAACATAATTTGTAATTTCTACCTCATCGACAAAACGCCGCCCGATGATTCTATGATCGATTCCTGACTCTTCTCTTCCATTCTCAGCATTTCGAGGTGCACTCGAGTCATTGGTTTGTCGAACAATATCTCCAGGATGATCAACAATTCCCATGGCGCCTTTGATTATTTTCACACGCGCATCATGTTTATTTTGAATACCGTCTTAATTTAATCAATATCATCCCATTTGTTCAATTTTTCCTTGCGATGCCACCTTCATAATCTGTGCTCCTGAAATTCTATTTCTTTTTAAACGGGGAGAGGGAATCTCTTGTTAGGCAACAAAGTCAAGAAGCTGCCGTGCCCGATCGAAGTGCACTAGAATGCCAGTTTGACCACAATCTAAGAAACATCCTGACAGATGTGCATGAATTGGGCTCCTGCTAAAAACAACAGGACTGACCATATGAACGTCGAATGCTCCGTTAGTAGCCCGACATCTTTATGAGGAACAAATCTCTGAAGTCGCTTGAATGGTAATCAATATCACAAATATCTGAAGCCACGGTTTAACTGTGTAATGCTATTAAATTACTTACTGAAAACTATGGTGTTGATCCTAACTGAAATTAAGAAACAGTGTAGTGGTCACAGGGAGAAGCGCAAGTTAAGTGGATTAGCAATGATAAATTGTCCCTAAGTGTGAAAGAATGTGTAGGTTATATGGATTAACGGGGAACATGTATAAGGTTACTGGAAGATGTCAGGCAGGGAGCATGGGTAAGGTGCTCTGTCAGAGTTTCAGTGCAGGATGGATGGGCCAATTGACCTGCTTCCGCGTTGTCTCGATGATGTGACTATAATAGAGGAACCTGCATGGAGATGGAATTTAGGAACATTACAAGGATGCAGATTTCCTTCATTGGTCACAACGGTAATTCTGCACCCTATCATCACAATGAAAAGATTAACTGGTACTCATCTTTCACTTTCCATTTTCTAACAATTTCCTGAAACCGATAGAGATGGATCACTTGTCCCTTTATTCCATTGTTCTGTCTGTACAAAACCCATACGTGCCTGTTGAGAGCAGTTTTCTGATCGACAACTTTTCTGATCTTCAATCCAAGGAGAAAGCAACCTGCATTTTGTGCGCTATTACCTCTCACCGAGTTGCAAATAATCCTTTACTTCCTGCTAAAATCCAGCACTTACTCTCAGGGTCAAATGTGGTGACTTATTAATAAGTCATTTTCAGTACGTTTTCGCTTCTTTCACTGACAGTTAATTTAATGGTAAATGGAATCCTGTCTCAGAAAAGTGTGGTCTCCAGTTGCACCAGCCCCTACATCCTGGCCATGTCTGCTGCTGAACTATTATTCATCATCACGGCTATCATATTGTATTGCTTAAATAATTATAATTTTGCTCGACCCTATCTGAACATCGCACTCATATTGTAATGCCATTTTTCTGCAGCCACCGAGTACTTCCTCTGATTGACTGTCGTTTTTTTTCTTCGATCGATTTGAAGCTATATTGACAGAATGTGAAGTCAAAATATTGCACTTAGGAAACTGTGGCTGTGATTATAGCCAAAACATGCATTCTGCTCTATTTGAAAAATGCCTCCTTCTAATTTGCAGTTGAACCCAGATAAATAATTGATAATTTACCGTGGTTCTTTGCTGTGAAACCAGTCTATGCTTCTCAACCAGTCTGGGTGGTATTTGGCTGATTTGAGAGAATTGCAACACGGCTGTTGGATTTTCATTGATTGTATTGCTTAATGCTCTGACAGTGAGACCCATGTTAGGCACATTCGACTCTGTAAATGCCTAAGAGGTCAATACAAGGTAGAACAATACAGTGACCCAGAGATGGATAGCATACGCATGCTGCAACATTACACTGCGCCATATCAGGCAACTTCATCCAATAAGTCGCGATTGGTTATTGAGTTCTTCGATTATAATGTTACTGGAAAAATATGGTGAAGCGTCATGCTTCTGAGCATATCTTTCAAAGCTTCCCGTATATGTTGGCCAACTTATTTTGCTGCACAAATGACTTCACTTATGGGGTGACTCAGTCCAAGTGCAGAGAGCAGATTAAGGATGGGGAGGGGGGGGCGGGTAATATCCGATTCGGTTAATTAAATGAGTCATTAATAATGTCGGAGAAAAGAAATACCACCGTGTGAAAGCTGGTCCCATCATTACCACTCGAACGATTAATGTAAATTATTGATATCCATCTTTTTTATTACACCAGAAATATATAGGAGTTGACGATAACTTCCTGAACAATGTGTGCTCTTGTGGGCCAAGACAGTAATATGGAATTGACCCCGCTTGCTGGATAATAAGGGAATAAAAATACCTCCAGTTTCTCGACTCACAGATCTTCGCATGATCTCTGAAATCAACACCATTTCTTCCAAAATCCACACTGCTGCAGATTCTATGAATATTATTCCATGGTTCCCATTGCATTCGATTTAACGCCAGCTTGATCTTTCATAATAGACTGCTCCAGGGTCCGTCCTCTTCCTCGTGTTATCTAACATTTTGAGAGGCTATTTCTCCTCAATTGTGTTGACATAATTTCATTTTAATTAGCACCACATTCCAAACGTAATCAACATTAGTGCCTCTATACTTTCAACTGCCACATTTCCAAGTTCCCTTGGCACTGCCAAGAGTCGAATATACTGTTATCTGAACAGTTAGGTCTTCTATTCCAAGGACTTCTACGCTCTTTCTAACAGTGGTTTACACATTCTGGGAGGGTTCAAACGTTAACAAATACAACGTTTATGCTCTTTGTAACCCCATGTTGTACTGGCCCTGTTTACTTTTCGATGCAACCAAACTGAGTGAGTTTTACTCCCTACCTGACGTTTGAAACAAGAGTGCAGAGTGAAGGTACACTTTATCTAACACCACATTTGACTGGTCCTTGGAATGATCGTTGGGAGAATGTAATATCTCATCTATTACACAAACTCTGCATCACAAACAACAACACACAAACACAAAGGCACGGACAGATATCAACTCGCTCAGGACAATATAACTGGCAATCCAGATTCGCTTGTGTAAAACATCACCATTATCTAAAATATCCGGTAATTGAGTTTTTTTGTTCCGGATTTGGGGATTATATGGGCTCAGAGCTTGATATTTTTCAAACTACCACAACAGAGTTTGAAGCATAGTGTTATGCAGTGAGGCGAGCACGCCTCTACGAGCTCTCAGCAGTGGCTTGGATTGCCTTTTAGGCTTATGATATAAGCTGAAAGATGGAGAGGAAATGCCCACTGGCGCACATTCGATTCACAGACTTAAGCATCCAAGGCACTTCCACAGTAGGTTGTAAAGCAATGATCTCCAATTGCTAGATAGAGAGGGAAGAGAGATGAATCGGGAGACAGGCAAAACAAGTGGCCCTTCCCTTAACATCTTGATAGAATTGTAACATAATTACTTCAATGTTGCGCAGTCAGGATTTTGAAACTGCTTCTACAACACAGTGCAGAGGTGATTACAAAACATCGACTGCTGAACCTAAATAAGCAGCTTTATCACCACCCGCTCAAGTGTTTCATGCCTGACCCGTGATTTAATGTAATCAAGGATGGTCAATATCTTACCTTTATCATTTCCCCATCTCCCTCTGTTCACCGATCTATCAAATGTTTGCGCAGTTCCACCTTAAATACTGCGAATGATCCGGTCTCCACTATATGTTGGGGCAGAGAATTCCAGAAATTCGCCAATCTCTGTGCGAAGAAATGTTTATGTTACTCAGTTTTAAATGACCAACCATTTATCTTGTCGTCATATCCCCTTGTTCGAGGTCTCCCACCATTGACGGTATCGCACCATCTACTCTGTCAATCACCCTCAGAATGTTATGTGATTGAATAATGTCACCCTTCACTCTTCCAATCTCCAAGGAATACAGGCACACTATTTATTCGCTCTTGAAAGGGAACAGTCTTATCCCAGGGAATAGCGTAGTTAATTCCATTAGCGTGCTTCCAATATGACTATCACTTTTAGTGTATGCGGACCAAAGCTGTATGCAGTGTTCCAGATGAGGTCTCATCAGCACCCTGTACAATTTCAACAATATCACTCTTTGTTTAATCTTCAACCATTTTCCAATGAAGGCCTAAATAACTCTTACCTTGCATTCTTAAATACTTTTGGAACTGACTGCTCGTTCATTTTTGTAATTCATGCACTAGATTGCCAAGACACCTTTGCACATCACTCACCTGCAGCCCCTCTCCATTTTGATACCACTCTGCCTTTTGATTCCCCCTGCCAATATGCCAATATACATGACATTATCCCTCCCCACATTAAACTCCGTTTGCCAGAATTTCGCTCATCACTCGATCTATCTATATCCCGTTGCTGAATCACAATATCCTCATCGAAACCTAGATATGGACACAGACTGGTAAATGCTTCGGATGGAGTCGTATTCAACCTTGACATTGGGCCCTGAATATGTACATAGTTATGAATTTTTTTCTAAAATAATGTTGGTTAATAAAAGAATAAACTGCAAAGTATGCTTCATGGCTGAACAAGACTTCAAATCCTTTGACATGAATGTGGAGAAAGATATGTAAAGATGTTCGGAGCAATAGGGCGAATGTATTGGCAAGGAAGGAAAGCAGCAAATCCAACTGTTAAATTATTCTATCTGCTTCAGAGACGAAGATAAAGAGTATGAAATATCCTCAGACTGTTTGGGAGTAATGGGGGGGGGGGGGGGGGGGCAGGCGTGGTGTTCCTGGGCGGCACGCTGTCTTTTCAGAAAACTGTCGTACAGAGGGAAATCCGGGGTTATCATAGCATTCCTGGATAAACATTGTATAGTAAGCAGTTTCAAGCAGCACTGAGTGTGGCTTAATTGTGCAGCGAGTGGTGCTCGCTGAACCTATCCTGTTTCAACCACTCAACAGCCATAGACATTAACATCTGCATCACTTGGAGTGAATGAGCTGGAGATGGGGCTGCCTCTGGGGAGAACAAGTTGTCTGAAAGTAAATACTATGTATTGTAGGATGCTGTTCGCCCCTGATTACATTCCAACTCTGTGTCTGTATCTCATTGTCAGGCTGATCGGTTTTCCATTCCTCAGGGCCAGAAATGATAATGGAACCGAATTTTGTGGAACGATCAGATTAGATCTGACCATGGACATAATTTGAAATTTATTGATTAATTCCCTTCCATTTCACACCATTCCTGGCATGCTTCGGGACCCTGATCAACCTACCTTGCAAACTGTGTTTGCAATGATCATATTCAGTCGTTGGTGTATATTTTGTGATTTAAATCTGCTAAATGTATATGTTCATTTGAAACTTGCAATTTAAATTTGGAAAGTGCATTTGTTGACTTGTAAATATTTTGTATTATAACGCGTTAGTGTTGTTGTCCAGTTCTTGTGATTAATAATTTTGAATTTAGCACATGGATTATCAGCGTTTTTATTGTCACTGTAAAATTGCTGTTGACAAAGGAAAAGCTAAAAAAATGAATTTTTAAAAATAAATTCCAAGAGGAACTTTCAGCTGAATCTAACAATTTAAATACGATTGTGACCCTGGTCCATATTCGTCCTTGGGCGCCTGTCGATGTGCAGTTTGTACATTCTTCCTGAGTCTGCACGGATTTCCCAGTGGTGGCCCGGTTTCATAGAATCTTAGAATCACTGCAGTACAGAAGGAGGCCATTCGGCCCATCATGTCTGCACTTACCGCAATCCGACCCAGGCTCTATCACCATAACACCATGCATTTGCCCTAGCTAATCCCCCTGATCCGAAGGGGCAATTCAGCATCGACAATCCACATTACCCGCACATCTTTGGAGTGTGGGAGGAAACCGGAGCACCAGGAGAAAACCCATGCAAACACCGGGAGAATGTGTGAACTCCACACAGACAGTGACAGAAGCCGGAAATCGATTCCAAGTCCTGCTGCTGTGAGACCACTGTGCCGCCACATACTCCACATAGGTCATTGTATATTCAATTAATCAATGCAAATTCAATGTTAAATTTGAGAAACAGTTCAGTCTAGCGATTATTTACATTTATTTATTTAATCCTTAATGAACGTGGATGTCACCTCTAATATCAGCATTTGTTTCCCACCGTGATTCCTGCACAACTGAGTGGTTCACCAGGTCATTTTGGTGGAGTGTTCAGCGGAAACAAATCTCGCTGTCTGGATTCACAAATACTTAATATGCGATGATGAAAACATGCGGCACTCATTTAAAAGCATCAGTGAACGAGATGTCATTTTGAAGCAACATTAAGGCTGCCACCATTACTGAGGCAAGCTGGACATTCTTGTTTGATGAACGTAAACGAGGCACCGTGGTGTACCTGAACTCACGTCCCCAATAAATAGAGCTAGATATCTGCAAAACTGACTCACTCACATTGTCACTCAACACAGTCTCCCACAGCTCACTGTCGGATGAACAATCCTTCCGAGACTTGCATTGTGTCAGCGGGCATACAGAATGAGAACAGTGTATCCGTAACTGATTGCAGGTCATTCCAGTGTTCAGCTTGTGTATTCGTAACTAGAAACGCAACACGATTAAAGTATTTGCGCTCCGAGAGTGCAATGAGCCAGGTAAGACCTGAATGTTGAACAATGTTTGTCCAGTTCCGAATTTCCCATTGATCAATTGATCTTCTCAAACCTGCAGTGTTCAGCATTGATGCGTTTGTATTAATTGAATCAGTTATTTGGTCACGATGTAATCCAGATGCATCACCATGCTCACCTTTACTGTCATTACAAGTACCGATTCATGATTGACCACATTAATAAAACATAGTTTTGTACATTTTCTCTTTCATTCGGAGGAATTCATGTTATTCTTATTGTTTAATGAAAAAAGCCATACTTTCCTTTTTGCCAGTGTTAAACTTTAATTTGTTCAATGCCTGGGTTACTTGATACGTACAGAAGGAAATTTTATGTTGCAAGTGTAATAATGCTAATTTTCAATGACAGGAATTAATGTTATTTAGCGTAGCACATAAATATTTTTGCTCTTCAGTATTTGGGTTGAGTTAGCAATATCAATTCTAAGCCATTCGCCCAAAAACATTTCTTGCGTGACCCAATTCGTTTTCCTGAATTTCCTCACGATCATAAATCTCAATCCACTAATGCAATCCATGTGTTTTCCAACATAATATGCTCTGACCGCAAAATAATCGAGTTTCCAGAGGGTGCCAAGGCTAAAACAAAAAAATCAACTGAACAACATTTGAAGAGCTCATGAAATAACGGAAGAAGGGAATAATAGTAAAGAATTTTGCAGATTCTCTCAATGTAGTCCTCTATTATTCACATCAATCTGTGGACAGATTTCAGGCCCAAGAAGGTATCCCAGGAGCCTCAGCGGGCACAATTTTAAATTAAATGCCAAGTATGTGATAGTAAACAACAGGACCACTTGCATGCCAAATTGATATACTGCAGTTGTGAGACTTAACTGTGCAATTCGACAACTGACGCATGTTATCTTAGCTCTGCAAATCTGGCACATCAAATCGGGATTTCTGCTCGACACGCTGGAGGAGGATCCACAAATATCCCTATGCCCACCAATGGGGGAAATCCGCACATTGGTGCTGAAGGAAAGGCTGAATCATTTGCAAAAATGTTCAGCTAAACGTGCCATTGAATGACACTAACCCACATTTCCGCCCTCCTCCAAGAACTTTCCGCAATCATTTCCAATGTCTGCCACAATCATGAAGTTAAAGGTTTATTTATTTGTCACAAGTCTTACACTCACATTTCGATTAAGTTACTGTGACATTTCTGGAGTCGCCACAGTCTGGCACCTGTTCGGGACAATTCACCTAACCAGCACATCTTCCAGAACGTGGGAGGAAACCGGAGCACCCAGACGAAACCCACGCAGACACGGGGAGAACGAGCAGACTCCGCACAGACAGTAACCCAAGCAGGAAATCGAACCCGGGTCCCTGGTGCAGCAATGCTAACCACTATGCTACTGTGCCGCCCATTCGCTCAAAATCTTTAATTAATTAAAACAAACTTTCCCTGGCGTGTTTTCTTTCTCTTTTTCGCTACCTCAAGTCATCATTTTGTCAATCATTGCCTGAGACCTTTTCATAATCTTTCAGAAATATTACCTCGCCACCCGCCCCCGCTCCCCGCCCCCACCCTCAAGCCCCCAACTCCTTTTCCCTGAGAGGATCATACTTGTTGAAATTTTCATACTGAACTTCTGACCATTAAAATGAACTCCACATCAGCTCCAAATATTCAGAAAATGCGTGATTTTCCACATTCTAAAAGAATAAGAGGTAATTGAGTGGAGTTACTGGTTTCTCAAAGGAAACAGAACATGGTGTAACGATTCAAAAATTCGGTCAACTTCTGTGGAGACAGAGAAAGTCAGTTAACCTCGTGAGATTGACTCTTCTTCGGAGGTGAAAAAGAGTAGAAAATGCTTGGATTCTAAAGTAGGAGAGGGGTGCAGAAGGCAAAGCAGAACAAAAAAAAATAAAACTGTGAAGGCTGGGTGACAAATTTACTGAAAATCTACTTTTATTCCACAAGCACGGCCTCACCTTGCATTTCTTTAGCCAAGTCAGCACACATATTTCTCACACATGTCCACATTTCAATCCTTGGACTGCTCAAATGCCATTGTGAAGCAAAACACAGACTTGAGTAATATTGATTCGGGTCCGGTTAAATACGTTGCAGCCTTGTGCATTTGACAATTTATTCAACTACTTCAGGTCCTAAACTCGCTGCTTCGTCTAAATTGTGTTTTTCATTTAGCCAAAACTCGCACAGATTTGTTCCAAACTTCAGACAATGCCATCGCCACTAAAGTACGCACTGTTAAATAAAGTAAATGTGCTAGAGTAAAGCAAATTTCATGCAAATTCTGAGAATCTGAATATGATCGTAATTTAAGCACCGGTAATAGATTTCCAATTTTTCACTAAAACTTTCAAGGTCGCAATCGAGTGACTTGGCTGTTGCTGTGGGTGCGATCTTATGAAGGGAGATGAAGCAGACACAGAGAGGACGTTGGGTACGCTCTTTATAAATTAAACAAGCATAAGAACATATTTTGACGGTAGAAAAAGGATACACATGGATTGTTGGCAGGGTTTGAATAGTTTGAGGTATAAATCATAGAATCAAAGAATCAATACAGTGCAGAAAACTTTGTGGAAACAGAAACTCAAATCCTTGTGTGATTCATGAATACACACTATCATTTTTGTCATGAATTTGTGAATGGACATATCAGTGGAGGTTCTCAATGTTATATCCCCGGAAAATATATACTATGCAATTGTTAAATGAGCTTTTGAAAGTGAAATATAATGATAGTAACCCGTGGTCTCCAAGTGACTGAAGCCTTCATGTCTAGGGTTTTGATGTTCCTCAAATAAGCCGTCTTGGCTGCCATGTAAAAATGCTGAAAAAATAATGTTTGTTTAATGTACTGTAATTGATGTAGCGAATTACACAACTATTTATCCCTCTGGAATTATTAATAGTGTATAAGTAACGGGACGTATTTTGAGAAAATGATTTCGTGTTCTGCCAGTGAGCAAACACACACAGAAGGGACATCAAATGGAGGAAGCAATAATTCTAAGGATTCGATATGTTTTTTACTATATCATCGCGGCTTTATGTATACCCGGTAAGCTGTGAAATTGTTTTCAGTCAGTGTTAAACTCTGTTTATACATCTTCACTTTATTCCATTGATAAGACATAAATCCTTCCTTCTGTGAGTTCGGTAAAGATAATGCATTATTTTCCATCTCTCCGGCTGCAAATTTGAACTCTTCCAGTACTCTGTATTGACTTCACCAATGGCTGTTGTGTTCTCCGATCTGCACTGCATCCCGCTGCAGTAACATATCTGTTTTCAAATTCTCTGATCACGCAAATGCTGGAAATCTGAAATAAGATGAATAGTTAATGCAGGTTAAATTCAGCAAAACGAGGAGCATCTGACAGAGAAAAACGGTTATTCGCCAAAAAAATGCAATTGCTGCATTCATGCAGACATCCCGCAGACTGATCATTAATACATGAACATGCATTTATTTTATTGAGATAGTTGGAAGTTTACCTCTCCGATCCCCACGCAGATACGTGGAGAAGGTGCAAGCGTCACATAAACACTCACCGGACGTCAGATTTGAACCTTTGTCTTTGGCGCTGTGAGGCAGCAGTGGTAACAATTGTGCTACCCAAATGTGACTTCATTCTGATATTTTCCTGACCCATTTTCTCTGATATTGTTTAGAACGTGATGCTTGACTGATTTCCTTTATTCGTGCATTAAATACGGCCGTCGCCTGTTGGGCCAGTAATTGATCGCCCATCGCTGAAGGCAATGCTGCAGATCAGATACAGGACACACCAAATAAGGACACCAAATGTCCTTCCCTCTAATACATTCGTGAACCCGTTATAGAACATTACTAGGGTTCAAACTTACTCACCCAGAGCATTTTAGCTTTTACTTAGGGTCATCTGAGCCCGAAACGTCAGCTCTTTTCTCTCTTTGCAGATGCTGCAAGACCTGCTGAGTTTTACAGCATTTTCGCTTTTTGCCCTCAGAGCATCACCCGGGGTCTCTGGATTACTAGTCAATTGACAACAATACGATGCCACTGACTCCGCATGTAATGAGACATAATTGTCCGCAGTCCATTTTAACACACAATACTGTAGTGTGTTGATTTCGTTTATCAATTTTACAGCAGCATGATAGTTAGAAAGCAGTCAATGTTCAGTTACACTCTATTTTAGTCTGGTGTCTATGTGGACTTTGTTCACATCCGCTGTTGGATTAGTCCCTCTTGTAGCATTTTGTTGCATAACGTCATGAAGAAGGAAAAAAAAAACATGATTGAAATATTCAGAAAATGTGGCTGGATCTGTGAAGATCCAAACTGAACGATTCAGCTCAAAGCCGTTTTCTTCAGAAATTCAAGAAGAGAGATTGATGGTGGACGTTGTGCAAGAGGAAGTGAGGAGGGCAGTAAAAATCGAACTGCGGGGATGAAGGTAGGGGAGATTAAATGGCAACACGTTTTATGGTACAAAATACAAATGGAAGGGTAAAAGTTACAACAAATAAGTAAGGGATTTACCTAGTGTGGGTGTGAATCGCTGAAGAATGAAAGCCATGTCGGAAGGCAGGAAAATAGAAAAAGGAAAAAAAAGCAGGCAAATCGGCATAAACAAAATTATGCAGGCATTGCGGCATAAACTATGGTTTGATATAGTTGACATGAATATTGAGTTCAGAGATCTATCAAGTTTGTAATATTAACATATGCTGCTCTACCGCAGCCTTGCACTCAGCCTCAATCGAACAAAGCTGTAGCCCATGAATAGCATACTAAGAAGTCTCACAACACCAGGTTAAAGTCCAACAAGTTTATTTGTTTGCACAAGCTTTCGGGGTCTCGCTCCTTCTTCAGGTGAGTGAAGCTGAAGGAGGAGCGAGACTCCGAAAGCTTGTGCTACCAAATAAACCGATTGCACTTCAACCTGGTGTTGTGAGACTTCATACTGTGCTTACCCCAGTCCAACGCCGGAATCTCCGCATCATGCCGATGGATAGTGACGTTAGTGTGACTGCCAGGTATAGAATTAACCGGCTGGTAACTGGAGATATGGGTCGGTCTTGATGAATTGGGGTGTTCTCAAAGCAGTTGCACAATCTAGTCCTTACACCCCCAGAGTAAGGAGTATCAGATTTTGAGCAGCAAATATGATGTGCGAACATGCATAATGTAAACATTGAAATCTACTTCAACTGTGATATTGTTCCTGCCATTTTAGCATTCGCCAACTGCTTCTGTCCTCTCCTTCGCTCAATACCAACAAATGACTCTGCATTTTTCCCGCAGCACTTACCAGGCTTCATCAAAAAGGCAGCAGAAATGCATACTATTTGAGTGTGCCACAAGGCAAACATGCCGTCCAAAATTGGAATCAAACACGGAATCTATTGATTATCTTCAGAAAACAATAGCGCGGTAATATCCTCGAATGCATGGCAGCCATTTGGCATACATCCAAATAAGTTGTAAATGTGTCTCTCCTCATGGCCTGAACTGGATCAGGAAGCTTGACCGTCTGTAACTTTCAGAACACCGAGTGAATGGGGGTATGAGAGTGGATATTGCCGGCAAGATCATAACTGTGGTGAGAACTAAGAATGAAATATGAGCCTACTGCAATACTCAGATAATGTCCAATTATGCAGAAATAATGAGACTACAATACGCGGAACAGAGTAGGGGAGCGCTATTCTGTCTTTCCACGTTAATCAATCACAACATTCAAAATCCGACTGTGGTGTTCATTCTACTATCGTGCTCTACACCATAAATTTTGGCTTAGTGTGGATCCAAATATTAACCTAATTTAGTCCTGAATGTATCAAATGACCCTGTCGCTACTGCTCCCTTGGGAAGAGAATTCTACACACTAATGGCACTCTGAGTGAATATACAATTGCGCATGCGTAGCACAAATGGGAAACAGTAGATTTACAACTGAATGTCTATTATGTGGTATCCCACACTGGACCATAATACTATACGAAATAGGAACAGGTGCAGGCTGTTCGACCGCGAGAGCCGACTGCATCATGCATAGAACATAGAACAGAGAACAGTACAGCACAGAACAGGCCCTTCGGCCCACGATGTTGTGCCGAGCTTTATCTGAAACCAAGATCAAGCTATCCCACTCCCTATCATCCTGGTGTGCTCCATGTGCCTATCCAATAACCGCTTAAATGTTCCTAAAATGTCTGACTCCACTATCACTGCAGGCAGTCCATTCCACACCCCAACCACTCCCTGCGTAAAGAACCTACCTCTGATATCCTTCCTATATCTCCCACCATGAACCCTATAGTTATGCCCCCTTGTAATAGCTCCATCCACCCGAGGAAATTGTCTTGTGAACGTTCACTCTATCTATCCCCTTCATTATTTTATAAACCTCTAGTAAGTCTCCCCTCAGCCTCCTCCGCTCCAGAGAGAACAGCCCCAGCTCCCTCAACCTCTCCTCATAAGACCTATCCTCCAAACCAGGCAGCATCCTGGTAAATCTCCTCTGCACTCTTTCCAGCGCTTCCACATCCTTCTAATAGTGAGGTGACCAGAACTGAACACAATATTCCAAATGCAATTGGATCGTGGCTGATCCGATTCCACAGTTCCATTTTCCTACCTTTTACCGATTATATTTGATGAAAAATCGATCTAACTCAGTCTTACGCACGGTCTCATAGTGGTTCGCACAGCTGCTCCACAGCGCCAGGGACCCTGGTTCGATTCCCGGCTTGGGTCACCGTCTCTGTGGAGTTCTCCTCGTGACTGCATCTGTTTCCGCCGGGTGCTCCGGTTTCCTCCCACATTCTGAAAGGCGTGCTGGTTAAGTGCATTGACCCGAACAGGCGCTGGACTGTGGAGAATTTCACAGTAACTTCATTCCAGTTTTAATATAAGCCCTACTTGTAACTAATAAATAAATACACTCTGTAACCTTAAATTTACACAAGGGCTCTGCCCCTACTGCTGTCTGGGCAGAGAATTTTAAGGAATCACAATCCTCCAAGAGAAGTAATTTATCATCCTCTCATTCTTAAATTGGTTCCCCTTTGTTCCGAAACAATGTCCTGTAGCATTCGACTCTCTCATGAGGTCGATCATCCTCTCAGCATCTACCCTGTCAAGCTCCTTAAAAATTCTGTATATTTGATTGAGATCACCTCTCATTCGTCTAAATTCCAACGAGCAGTGTCCCAGCCTGTTTAACGTTTCCTCATAAGACACTCGCTCTCTGCAGTGAATCATTGTAGTTAACCTTACCATAACTGCCTGCATTAAAGTAACATATTTCCTTCAGTAAATGTAATATGGTGCAAGCATGCACTTTGCATTTGGACTGAAAAGCTCCCGCCAGAATATTTAATGTTTGCAACTGTTTCATCTCTCACAATTCAGAACTCTAATTTCTATAGTCCCCACATGTCGAACGTTGCCTTGTAAGTCAAAAGCTCGCGATTGCTATCACTGAGTCCTTCTAAAAATGCAAGTATTCCAAACCTTGGGTAAGAAGCGCAAAGCTCCACACAGAATTCTAGGGTGTGTCACAAAACTTATTTTCAACGCTGAACACGAGTTCCACAATTCTACACTCGGCCCCTTTGAAATGAAGGTTAACATTCTCCGTGTCTTCCTCCTAATGCCCTGGAACTGCACGTTAACATGTAACATTCGCATTGTCACTTCCAATTTCTTCCATGGCCATGCCCTCCAGTGCACCGTTAATTTAATACAACATCACGACCATCTTTCATATTTGCAGTCTTCCAAATCTCGGCGCTGGAGAATCCTTGATTTCTTATCTGCATTCTGTGCTCCGTTTGTTTAGCTGCCAAGACATCCAGATATCCAGCTATGGATATCTATCACTTAAGATCTCACCTTGCCGTCATGTAAGACATTTTACAAAGCATCTAAATGGAGAAGAGAAACGTGGCATCGAGTTATAGGCGTAAGTTGCAGAGATAATAGAGACCGCAATGTTGAAGCATGGATTCCAATAAAAATGGAGGAGCAATGCTGTACTGCAGGTTGTCTGAAGTTTTCAAGGTGGGGGCTATTACAAACAGATAAAAGTGGTAAAATAAATATTGCATTTGAGCCAAAGGACATTGGCTTTACATTATTGAACTCAGTCTAAGTCCTGTAGCTCTTTTGTCTAACCTCTCTGAATTGTTCTTTATTTCAGCCAACTTAATCACGATGCTAACACTCCAAATCAGGGACTGCGGTCTGTGCAAGAGCACTACTATCTACCTGGTCGCCATGGTCACGGCAGACGTCCTGGTCCTCTCATTTCTTGTTCTGGTAAACCATATACTGGTTCCCCATTTCCCACAGGTGTTTTACCTTAACAGCGTAGCCTACGGCCTCAACTCCATCATGAGTGCCGCTGTGATTGACTGCTCAGTATGGCTAACCGTGTCCTTCACTTTTGACCGTTACGTGGCAATCTGCTGCCAGAAGTTCAGAGGAACTTACTGTACTCCAAAATCTGCAGCTCTGGTGGTTGTGGTGATTTATCTTGCGACATATTTGAGAAGCATCCCAAATTATTTCACAAATATACATTACTATGATCATAAAAACCTGCAAAACGAACAGAGAGACGGTCTCAGCATTGACTCTAAGCAGACCTGGAGAGCATTTGACTGGATGAACATTATTTTAAATCCCTTAGTTCCTTACTTGGCTGTGGTGCTGCTCAACCTGTTGACAGTCAGGCACGTCCTGGCGGCCAGTCGTGTCCGGCGGGGATTCCGGGGAGATGGTCAGAGTTCTGCGGACCCCGAGATGCAGAATCGGAGGAAAGCCCTGGTGTTGCTCATTGCTGCCTCGGCGAGTTTCATCTTGTTGTGGATGCCGACAATCGGCCTCTTCCTTTTCTCACGGCTCACTGAAAGCTACAGTTTCTCCGACTTCAACCACCCTGTTGCTGTGATTCATGAAAGCGCTGACATGCTCAGTACACTGAACTGCTGTACCAGCACGTGTATGTACGCTCTAACCCAATCCAAATTCAGGGAAGAGCTAAGAAGGACGCTGCGATATGGGAAAAATCTAATTACTAAAACTACTGCTGCACGTGACTGAATATTCAGGCAATGGCGCGAATGTATCATCCCACAGACAAATTATAATTGATGCAACTAATTCACACATCTATTTGTTTCCAAACGATTTTTAAGTAGAAATTGTAGTCCATAGAACCATAGAAAATTACAGCTCAGAAACAGGCCTTTTGGCCCTTCTTGTCTGTGCCGAACCATTTTATGCCTAGTCCCACTGACCTGCACTTGGACCATATCCCTCCACACCCCTCTCATCCATGAACCCGTCCAAGTTTTTCTTAAATGTTAAATGTTTATCCTGAAGTTGTAAACTAGGAAAATAGATCAACACAATTGGTTTAAGCAGAAATTACAATTATAATTGTAATTTCACAGTGAAATAATTACAGTTTATATCTTATTGATATCGATCGAAAGTTGAAGTACATTTATGGTCCTGCAATAAAATTGTGATAATTATTGGAGTCTGCAAGCTCATCAATTATTTTAGGACGTACAGTCATACAGAGCTTGTGGTAGTCGGCAGTATTTAGGTAACATGTGGGGACAGAAACGGATGTGCCACTTTCGGTGATGTAGAACGCCACTTCTCTGCTTTCACTTGTTTATTTTTCCGTCACAAGTGGAATGATTTCAGAATGCCAGTGCGCTGGGAATGCTGTACACTCGGTGCTGCAGCTGCTATGTTGGATAATCTGTTTTGAATGTCGTCCTGTATAGAGTGTCCGTACTTATGGAAAGTGCCATTATGTTTGATGCGATCATTTGGATGAAAGATGAACCGTCGAGCTTCACTTGAGCACTCAGATGGATTTAAAACCCGAGTGTTAGTATGACTAATGTCCTAAATTACGGAAACGAAAACAGATTAAAGATTAATACATGTCTATTTGACACTATATCTCTTGATGACGTCAGGAGATGTTGAAAGCGCAAGATCAATACAGGTTATCACTTTAATATGAAAAGTGTTCAAATGTTAAGCAACATTGGAGAAAGTAGTTGGACTCATGAAATCTGCAGTGCAGAAGGAGGCCATTTGGCCCATTGAACTTGCACCGACAACTGTCCCACTCAGGTTCCATCCCCATAACCCCTCATATTTACATTCCTATTTCCCCGACACAAAGGAGCAATTCATCAAGGCCAATCAACCGAATCCGCACATTTTTGGACAGTGGGAGGACACCGGAGCACGCGGATGAAATCCTTGCAAGACACGGGGAGAATGTGCAAACTCCACACAGACAGTTACCCGAGGCTGGAATTCAACCCCGGTCCCTGGCGCTGTGAGGCCCTACTGCTAACCTCTGTGCCACTGTGCTGCCCGAAATACATATTTTATATTTTGCCTTCACAAAATTATCAGATTAGATTTTCAATTGATAATTGTTGCTCAACAGCACTGGAATAACATAGCTCTCCCTTTATTGTCCCCACTTCGATCAAAGGTAATAGAAGAAAATCCTTATCTCTCGTTCTCTCTGGAAACGCTTCAGCAGGTGATGAATATTGCCTCCATTTCTATGTTTCCTTCTCTTACATTTGCAGCAGTGGCAGTTCGTTTTTTTCTGTTTTAATTGTAATTGGCTCGGAATAATGATTAATTATTCTCTGTTCTCGACCGAAATTTCCCCGTATGCCAACTGTGACCTCTTACTTTTCCTTCTCGTTTTTATTTCCTCTTAGCTCGGCTTTCTACAGTTTTTTTATATCTCCGGTAAATATGCTTCCTGTAGCCGGGAGATCCCCCTTTATTCGGCCTTCTGCCACAAAATGCCGCCCCTGAGCTCACTTACTGCCCAATTTATCTGCAGGGCAACCGCTGTCGCCCTTATTCCCAAGTTTCTACACTCACATTTCGTTCTCGTTATTCAGAATTACACGACCCCCAGTTTTAGTTCCTGAAATATCCTATACAGACTGAAACTATATATTTCAGATACCATAGAATAAGAGCATCAGACAACACGAAATTTTTTATTAACGCTGTATATGCCAACTCGTTTGCTAACACATGCAGGTTAATGCTTTGCTAGATGCATCAGCACACAGTCTATTTTTTTCTCTCTCTCTCCGGAGCAAATGTGTTTATTGAGTCTTCGTTTGCAGCAGTCTGTGGTCCAAACAATTAAGTTTTTGAAAGCGTGAAATAGATCGGAAACCTCCCGCCACACGGTCAGAAAAACTGCAACAATTCAGCGGAGTAAATTATTTCCCAAGTGAATCAGTAGCTTACTGCCTGACCATGTGAACTATACAGTGAACTGCGGAGGGTTCCTTTCTCAACAATGTAAAAGAAAATTAACAAATTGTTCCCTTTCACAGAAAATGTCCGAGCTGAGATTGAGAATCTCATTCTTCCACATACCCATATGTGCATGTGAGCGATTAGTGCAGAGATTAAGGTGCATGCAACAGATTTGTTTGATGCAAAGACTGTGATCACTGGACTCGCTTTGTTAGTTCTGGATCAGGCTCTTGCAAACTTGTCGTTTGGGGAATCATATTTGCATTTTTTCTCCATCAAGTTGCTGATAGCACACTTTGGAATAATAAAACTTGACACCACAATATACTGAACGTCAATATATATTTCAGGCTTTATGAACATTATTTTGAAATGCTGAGAGAAATGAAAATAATGTCACTTCATTAACTTGAAAAGTTGAAGCGAAAACTTAGCAAACATTACCAAGCGAAGGTTTCAGCATTTATGTGATCCTCCCAGTCTCAAGCTGTTCATTAACTCAGCCTCAGTCACTGCGCGTTGGTTCTTGTGTCTATCTTGGTGGAGAAAGTTGAGAGTAATGGAGAGTCGTGGGACTGAGAGTAAGGTGCAGTCACTCTCCCTCACTCATTTCCTCAATGCTGCAGATGTACACCCACTCTCAGTGACACACAGGCCAACACTCAATGTTACAGAAACATACCGTCACTGCCATTGACTCTCACTGATTCTTACTGCTGCGCGCACAAAATCGCTCAATTTCACTTCAACTCAGTCACGCACTCAGTCACGCACACTCACTGACATCACACACAGGTACTCACTCTGATTGCCACACCACTCACTCTGTCTACCACACACACACACACAATGACTTCCACACACGGTCTCACTCACTGTGGCGCAGGAATTCACAAAAAACAACTCTCACTGCGCAAAAACTCTCACTTCCGCATCCTGGCCAGATCACCATGCCTGCACCCAACGAAACTTTTCTCTCTCTGGGTCCGCCATCACTTCACACATTCCAATTCTCCCGTGACTCACACATCCCAAGCCAGCTGTGACTTTCACATCCCAGGCCAGCTATGGCTTCACACATCCCAGCCGCTCCGCGACTTCCCCAGTTCCCGGTCCATCCCGATAGATCTCCCTTCAGTCCCGCATTAACTTCCTGAGGATCCGCACTGGCGATTTGACCACACCCCTCCACCAATACCGGAACAAATTCAATTGGACGCTGCCTCGGGCCTCAAGAAGTGCGGCCTGATCAAATCAAATCATTCCAGCCGCCAAGATTCTGCAGCTGCTTCAGGCTGCACAGACCTGTCACTCATTCCTCTCAAAACTAGAATCAAAAATAACTAACCTGGGACTGACTATGTGCTGCTGGTTCAATCATAGGCTTCGTCCTCCCTACATTGGCTGCTGATATGCTTAGCAGTGGGCCTAACTATAGCCAAGCAATGGAGAGACCAATGTGTTATTGGATGACAACATTTGGAATTTTAAAAAGCCTGCACATGAAGATTCCAACGGCTAAATTCGATGACGGGGTGATTCGGATCCAAATGTCTGCGGGCCGCAGTCTGCAGCAGTCAGGAGCAGCGGTTTCATTTCCTGTCATTTTTGCGGGCAACGCAAAGTTTTAACCAAATGGTAAGCAGCTGAAGAGCGGCATTATTTGAACACAAATATAAAGTGTGGCAACTCTGCTTTCAGCTATATGACAGAAAACATCGCCATCAAAATACCAAACATACCGCTATCTCAACGCCATGTTCTCGTCCATGATGTGACCATAGCTCGCAAGGCCTTGAGAGCAGAATGAATGAACTAATTCAGTTGGATTTGTGAAATTAATTTTGCATGGCCACGTTTATGTGGGGCACTCCACTGGGCTCCAATAAATACTGGAGATAGAGTTCCAAATTTGCAGAGATGTGTAAACTATGCAAAACATATATATATATATATATATATATATATATATATATATAGTGACGAGTGTTAAAGCCCATTCATTTGCCAATCAGATGTGTTAGTTTTGGAATAAAGTACAGGGATTAGAAGGTTTTCCGAAATGTTTTCAGGCTAATACTTCGATTTCCATGCTCGCTGTCCAACTGGACTGGGGACATTTCATGATCTGACGGTGGGGCATCAGCTATAACAAGTGGACAAACTATTCACGCGGAGCAGATCAGTAAAACAATTCTCGCATCACGTTTCGACAAATAGGTGACCTGGGAGGCGGTGGCGGAGCGGGATTCTCTCTGGATAATATTCCAGAGACCAAGGGTCAAAATCTCCAAATCAAGTTTCAATTCCAGGCGGATTGAAACATTTGCACTCAATAAAAATCTGAAATTATATCTCCAATAGTGAACGGTAAAACCTTTGTCGACTGTCGCAAATTCCCACCTGGTTCAGTCGGGTCTTTGAAGAAAGATAACCTTCTAGCCTGGACTACCCTGCGTCCAACTCAAATGCAGAGCAATCTGATTGATTCTTCAATAATCTGAGATCACCGAGCAAGCCATTCCGTTCAAAGACAACCAGGGCGGCACGGTAGCCCAGTGGTTAGCACTGCTGCTTCAGAGCTCCAGGGACCTGAGTTCGATTCCCGGCTTGGGTCACTGTCTGTGTGGAATTTGCACAATCTCTTCGTGTCTGCGTGGGTTTCCTCCGGGTGCTCCGGTTTCCTCCCACAGTCCAAAGATGTGCGGGTTAGGTTGATTGGCCATGCTAAAATTGCCCCTTACTGTCCTGAGATGCATAGGTTAGAGGGATTAGTGGTTAAAATATGTATGGATATGGGGATAGGGCCTGGGTGAGATTGTCGTCGGTGCAGACTCGATGGGCCGAATGGCCTCTTTCTGTACTGTAGGGTTTCTATGATGACGTGTGGGCATATCCCCCAAATGAATTAATAAAAACTAAATAATGCTGAAAAGCAACGAAAATTAAAATGAGAACCTGGAAAATATGTAAGCTGGGTCACTTATCAATAGGACTATATAGTATAGAAAACAAGATGTACTGCACCAGTTAAAATCAATCTATTACTGGTCCAAACTGCAGTATAGTTTATAATCACACTTTACAAAGAGAGTGAAGGCATGACAGAAAGTGCAATCAAGGTGCAATGGAACTGCTTCCAGGCATTATGGACTTCAGTTCTGTTGATATCTTGTGGAAGTTGGGCAAATTCTACTTGGAGAATAAAAGATTATCATCCGAATTGTGTACTTTCCAGATTCTGAAAAGCTGAGTTGAGAAACCGTTACCGAATTATTTTCGGTCTTTTTTTTTGAGTGATGTAGTTGTTACGAGGAGTGATGCTGCTCTGGAATCAATGCCGAAGTAACTACAGGGTCAGACTGTTCCGCCTTGGTTTTCCAGGATTTTTTTCATGTGGAGATGCCGGCGTTGGACTGGGGTAAAGTCGCTGAGCAGAGACTGATAGCCAAGTTCCGCACACATGAGGATGGCCTCGACCGAGATCTTGGGTTCATGTCACACTATCTGTAACTCCCACGACTTGCCTGGGGTTGCAAAATCTCACTAACCGTCCTGGCTGGAGACAATACACATCTTTTAAAACTGTGCTTAACCCTCTCTCAACTCACATTGTCCGTACGTTTAAGACTTGATTACCTGTAAATACTCACATTCCAAACATTATTTTGTAAATTGAGTTTGTGTCATTTTATGCCCTGTTTGTGAACAGAACTCCCACTTCCCCGACGAAGGAGCAGCGCTCCGAAAGCTAGTGGCTTTTGCTACCAAATAAACCTGTTGGACTTTAGCCTCGCGCTGTGAGACTTCTTACAGGACTTTTGTTTCCTGCAAAAAACAAACACAGCCCAACAGTACTCACCCATCCGATGTCCATGCCAACTCATGCCACATCTTGCAGTTATACCATGGCCTGTCATGTATTCCATGCGAACTGGTGAAACTCTATTCATCCCAATGCCTTTCATATAAAAACAAAACATCATTGTTGCTCTATTTAATTAATTGTGTTGGTGAGAAACGGACACTCTATAGCTGATATTCTGTGTATTGTCCCCATAGACTGGCATTGAGCTATTGTTTCATATCCAGGGATAGCTCATTCCTCGCACTTGAGAGAAATGTCAGACTGGATGGCAAGTGTTGACAGGCAAGTTCCACTTAGGAGGCAAGTATTTAACGCTACGTTCGCGTATTGAAATTACAATTAATGAACCAACTTGGCAGCTGGATAATGCAGGGTGAAAGAGTCACCTGAGAGGACGACGGCGAAGGTGAGGGAAGGAAAAGCAGCCACGGATAAAGAAAGCGAGGAAGGGAGGAGGTGGGGCAAGAAAACGTAGTTGGGGGAAATATAGAATCAGAACGGGGAAAGCAAGGATCTGAAAGAAAGGAGGAAACCATGAGAGGGGATGTTATTAGAGAGATGTAAGTACCAGATATATATATCGGAAGTCAGAAAGCGAGATCGTATTTCCCAGAGCAGAGAAATACTTGACAATGAGAATTGAGAGTATTGTTCTAAACGGTCTGTGGAAAAGCTCAAAGGTAGAGGCTGTCCACATTCCTATGTGAAAATCGTTTGGTCTTGAGCTGTCTTCAATGCTTCCAGGCCAATCATCATCAAGAAGATAATGACTGGACAAAATGGCGATTCAGTGAGAGAGTATGGACAGCTGTACTGGCAGTTGGTGGGTCATATCTAGAGACTGGGGCTGCCAGAGACAATGAGACGGACAGAGAAAGGGAGAGAGAGAGAGAGCGCGAGAGAGATGTCAGAGAGTGAAAGGTGGGAGGGTGGGTGGGTCACATAAAGCGCATTAAGAGAGGGATTAATTTCATGTAACATTGTAAATGAAAAGAAGAATTTTGCACCAAGCAACAACACAGAATGTCTCTGTACATATATTAGGTCGCTACTGAGTTGTTATCACAGTTGAAATGGTGGAAAGAAATGGATTCAATTAATTTTCCGTAACAACATTCCTCAGTCAGTGTTGACATAATATCTGCACAGCAAGCTTTCAAAATAATGGTCTATGAATGAATATTGGGTAAAAGACACTGGGGAGAACTGTGGAGTTCTTTTTCTACGAGTATCAGTGGGATATGTACACGGGAAGAAATTTGAATCTCATCAGACAAAAATGAGGAAAACTGAGCAAAACTCCAATTGGCACTTCATTAGAATCCTTTTCCACACAATGAGATGTCAAGATCAGGTATCAGCCGCCCGAGCGAAAAATGGAAATAAATTAAAGAGCAAATTTTGAAAAGGGGCTTTCATAAGTATTTCAAAGTGAATCAAAAAGAAACGTAATGAGTAAAGAGCATATGTTGAATAGATACAATTCGGTGGCTCTTTCAAAGAGCCGACATGGGTACGATGGGCGAAATGGCAGCCTACTTAAAGAATTATTATTACTTTAAGCACGGTGAAGATTTCAGTTTGAAATTCACCGAATCAATCATGAGACAGATATGACTTTGACTATCACCAAAATGGCACATAAACCTAGGAGAATGACTTATTATTTGATTGCAGTCACTGGTCTTCTCAATTAATGAACCATTCATTTAACATGCTAATGTTAGGACCCGAATGTCCCTGTGACCATTAACCACGAACAACAGGGCAACAGCATATAAACAACATCCCTGATCCACTGGTCAAACTGTGACACTGAGGTGGTTAATGGAAAATGAGGAATACTTTCCTGTCGCTCTTTGGTTTCCGACTGCTGCTGCATCGGTCAATGCTGATAAACGAATGAACGCAAGGGATTTGCTTGCGGATCAGTACGTTTCTCAGTAAAGGATCTACTGAAACGTCTCGAGGAACATTTGTAGGCCTTTCGGTCCTGAAAGGCTGTATTATCATACCAACAGAATATAGCTGATATTTGGCTAAAATTAATCAGCCCCGCTTGGCTGGACAGCCGATAATGGCCTGCTCAAATGGAAATGTAACCATGTCAGTTCTAAACTTTGAACAAAAAAAATCGATGTTTTAACGTGCGTCAGTTAACCAGCCTCGGGTATTTTAGTTGCCCATGCTTCCCCTCAGTGATACGGTGGTTTAATCATCGAGCACAGTTCAAAACCCCCGCAGGCACTCTCTTCCCTGTGTCTGTAACATACTCGAACATAAAAACCCTCCCTCATTCTAATCACTTTTCTTCTCATCCTTCAAGCCATTTTTCGAAACGAAAATCTTCCAATAAGATTGGATCCACATTTAACAGAAATTTGTTTTTGTGATTTGCTGGTAGTTTTATTTCCAACATGTTCCTAGCAGGCAGACTGGGGCGTTGTTTTCTCAACGCTAAAAACGTTATATGTTGTGTCAAGATTCAAATCTAGTCTGCACATGAATTTGTGACACAACACTGGGAACGCAGTACATGGTTCCAGCCTGCCCCTAACATGGGCACTCCTCACTTCGGCTACTTTGCACAAATGCAGTTGTTCCTATTGTTGGTTAGCTCACGCATGGAACTGCTCGAAAAATATTGATCAAAAATGATAATTTGGCGACAGTCTTAAAATAGTCGAAGAGAAGGGGATAGGATGACAGAGGACATTCCACAGCTTTGTTCACAGCAACCTGTCGGCAAGGCTGCTAATGGCATATTGCTAACACAAATGTCAAGCAATGCACACCAGCACACAAAGTGCATTGCTCGCTTGGAGTGTGCAAACAATTCGGTTAAGCAGCACCAGGAGAAGCAATAGCTTACCGAGTCACAATTTTCTTAGGCCGAGGACCCTTGAGATTCTTGGGTAGTGGCATCAATTTATCCTTTTGGATTTTGTTTGGCAGGATGTTAAGAAAATGAAGGAGTCTGTTGAGCTATGAAACTTCAAGAAGAGGAAAACGAAATTCTCGCATAATGTTCAGACACTTTAATGTGCTACAATTTTCGTCCTTTTGGGTAAGCTTATTTTCTGCCGAATCGGGATTCAACGCCTGCGAATCAGATGGAGGACAATGTTAATTCCTGTTATTTGGATCTCTGGATGATTTTGTCTATGCAATGACACACTGACACTATGCTTTTTAAGTCATTCGAATGAAACCCGCTGCATTTATCACTGCTGTCCCTGTCTCATTTCTCACTCTGGTCACTCTGTCAGCATATTAACAGTGAGGGTAGGATGGGTATTCAAAGGCCGGGTCGCACTGGTATCGTGCAGCTCCAAAATTGTCGTCCTCATAGGATCGTACCTTGCATGGAATGTCCTAGTTTTACCCACCAGGAGCGAACCACTAAAGTTACACATTGTGGAGAGGTTCAAGCTGCGAATTTCTCAGCATGAACTCCAAACAATATGATGTATTATGGCATCAGGGAAAATATTGGAAACGAGTGCTTTTGTTATGAGCACAGACAATCCGTTCTCAGCTGTTGAGTGTGTATCTCTATATGTGAACCTTCCCTTGGAAGGCTTACCGAGGAGAGTGATGGCACCGGTTGAAAGCGCAGGATAAAGTCATTGATCGAAAAAAGTAGTTTAATACATAAAGTAACATAGATTCCGTCAGAGTAAATAAAAGGGTGTCACATTCGCCGGACGAATAGGATATGCACGTGGCAGATACGGCATATTGGCTAAATGTTGGCTCTATTGTTCACAATAACCATTCCAGCTCAGCCGAAGAAGAGCACCTTTGTGTTCCATTCCACCTGTTCTGCAGCGGAAAATATCGATCCTATATTACATTACATTGCTCAGAATATGACATCTTGTTGTACTGTAAGCTTGCACAAACACCTCAATTCCAAGCCGTTGATCAAAATAGCATATCCAGCTTTCAGTCCGAAGAACATCGCTATGCAGGATCCCACTCCAATGTTCACACTGGAACATCCAGTTGTACAGCAGAAGAACATTCCACATTTCCAGCCCACACGAGTGTTCACATTAACATATTCAGCTGTATTGAAGGACAATAGCTCTGTGATAATTTTCATTCCATAGTTCACATTAACGCCCCCAGTTGTGCTATAGAGGAGCATTTATTTGTACAATGAAACCCTGTTTCTTTTTCACATCCAGCTGCAGGACTTATTAAGAACTATGTCTTCCAATCCATTAGATTGATCGGAATAACATATTTCACTGTGTGCAGAAGAACGTTTCTGTCTTACATTGTACTTTACTGTTAACAGTCACACATCAATCTGGATTGAATATGATCAACTAGATGGTGTATTCCATTTGACTATGCAGAATAAGACATCCAACTGTCCTGACATCTGAAATACCTCTGGGCAGTAGTACACAATATTGTTCAGAATAACATATCCAGAAGAAGAACTGTTCCAAGTAAAATAGTTTACAATATAGTTTCCAATAGCATATCCAGCTCCTATGAAGAACACCCTTTGTCGCATCCACTGATTTCACAAAGACAAACCCTGCAGTATTGTAGAAGAGCCTTTCCAATCCATTCCAATTATTTGCTCATAATAACAGATCCAACTGTACCCTGGAATTACGTTTCTGCCTTCACTTTCAGCTTGACACATACAATTCCATCAGTATTCTAGAAGGACTTCTGTGTTGCAAGACAATGTTCAGACTGAGGCCTCAAACTGCTCTGTGGAAGGACATCTAATTTTTTATTCCTGTCCATTGTTCAAAATAACATATCCAGCTGTGCTCACGAAGATACCTGCAGTCCATTCCAGTTTTCTTCACAATGTGGGAACAAGCATTGCTGCAAAGCAACATCTCGTTTCCATTACAATTTCTTGTTCACGATGACACAACCGGCTTTTCCATAGGAGACAACGGTTCTGTGAATTTTATCTCTGCTTCTCACAGTAACACAATCTGTTGTAATGCAGATGCCACACTGCCAGGGATCAAATTAAGATTTCGGCTTTTGTGACTGTCTTTGTGGAGTTTGCGAGTTCTCCCTGTGTTTGCATGAGTTTCCTCTGGCTGGCCTGGACTCCTCACACAGCCCAAATATGTGCAGTTTCGATGGAATAACCATGCAACGTTTTCCCCTGAATGTCCAAAGATGTCTAGGTTAGGTGAAATAGACCTGGTAAATACGAAGGTTTACGGGGTTACAGTCGGAAGTTGGCCTGAGTAAGTTGCTCTTTTGGAGAGTCGTCGCAGTCTTAATGGGCCGAATAACCTCCTTCCATACTGCAGGAAATCTATGATACTATCCTTCTATAAATGTTTTCTCTGTTTTATATCAGTTTATTGGTCAGAGTTACACATTAATCTGTATGCCAGAGTTTTCTGTTCTCCATTCCACTCCATTGTACACAATTACACATGTGTGTGCGTGTGTGTGTGTGAGTGTGTGTGTGCTTGTTTGTGTGTGTATGTGTTTGTGTGTGTGTGTTCGTGTGTGTGTTTGTGTGTGTGTGCTTGTTTGTGTGTGTATGTGTTTGTGTGTGTGTGTTCGTGTGTGTGTGTGTTTGTGTGTGTGTGCTTGTTTGTGTGTGTGTGTGTGTGTGTGTTTATCGTGTTTCTAAGTTGTTCTCTTTACCGACGCTGCCAGTCCTGCAGAGCAAATTAAGCAGTTCTTTATTTCTGTTTTCCACCATCTGCAGTATTTTGCATTCACTCCACTTCCAATTATCTGCACGAATGAAAATAACCACAGCTTCTCCAGTCTCTGCATGCGGTTGAAGTCCATGCCCTGACTCCTACGAAAACAACGCCTGTCAATCTTGTTCCCTCACCTTCTTACAAAAATGGGGTGGGCAGAATTAGACTCAATGTGCCGGTGGGGGATAAATCAGAGATTTAAAGATAAACATTAAAACAAATATCTTGTGTTTGATTTTCAATTCTATGCTTCCATAAATTGAGACATGTATTGTGTACCTTTCACGAGTCAAATACGTTCGTTATTCCATCTCTAAAACTTTCAAACATACAAATATTATTTTCGTTCACCGCATTTAATAAAACTTCTCAGGTGCCAATTTCACATTCCGTAGCTTTCAGATTTCATTTGCGAAGTGCGTGCCCATTTCACCAATCTATCTATACCTTGCCAAGAACTAATATTACACATTTTGTTGGCTGTATTTCAACAATGTATATAATTCTTCCCCTTCCCATCACTGTTTGCGATTTTACATCAATCTGTCTTTGTACTCCCAAATTCTGTTGATTCCCTCACTGTCTATTACATTACTTCCTCTCTGTCGTCCAACATGGTGTTGTTATCTCCTCATTGTTTCCTATTTGCCACCTAACTATCTTTTTGTCCTCTCCAATCATGTGTTTTCCTCACTATTAAGGACGTTTCACCAACTTACCTCTGTCCTCCCAAATCCTCTACTGTCCTGAATGGTTATCACATTTCATCGGTATAACCGTGGCCCCTCAAATGTTCCTTATATCTTCCTCATAGTTTATTGCACTCAACAATGTGTCTGTGCCCTCAAAATCCTACCGCAATCACACTGATCTACATGTCAGCAACATGAACCTACTCCCTCAAATAGTTACGCTACCCTCAGCAGAGTTTACTACATTTCACTGATCTATATCTATCCTCCCAAATCATCAACGTTTACTATATGCCACCAGTATGGTTCAAATGCTCCAAAAGCTGTCCTACCTAGTACATTTCCGACAGCAGGCAGAGTCCCATAATTGTAATATAGACTTTTGTTTTCCATTCTGTACAACGTATCTAAAATAAGATCAGTGATTGGAATAGCGATCCCTATGAATTATCATTTCTAGCACCCTCCAGGTAGAAATAACTAACGGTCAGCATGCAGTTCGACATTATGTCTTAGTCCACACTCTCAGTGTCCCTTTGATCCGGTTTTACATCCTGCTTTTATCAAACCAGTTCAATAGAACTTGCTTCCACGCGTTTTCAATAACCATACGTATGACTGTGACGTTCTCCATTACTACATTAATTAACTGCATCAGATTATGGGACATCAGTTCCAATTGTCACAACTGTGCTGCTGTTCATTTATAAACAAATGGTTGATCCAGGACAGAAACATATCTTCTCTAATATTGATAGAATCTCAACACAATCTTATATTTCACTGTCACGAAGCTGAATCACCTGTAGTTCCAGGTTTTCTCCCTCTTTTATTTAATGATGAGTTTGGAAAAATACAACGCTCCAATCCTTTGGAATCCGTTACATATTGAAATATGATTGAATGTTTCGAGTCATGGTTTCACCTATTCCCAATTACTTCCATCACCGACCCTCACTCAACACATCTATACCGGGTAAAATACTTCGGATTGTAACAGATTAACTGAATCTGTTTGTTTGGTGACTGTAATTAATGGCATTACCCATGGCACTTAACGGTGCCACTGGAAGCTTTCCTTCTTTTATTAATAAGCGATTCATTTCAATGAATTCTCCCATCGTGTCTGCAGATCGACCAGCTCAGGTACTAACAAGGAACACGTGCTCCAGATAGAGGGAGAAGGGAGATCATAATCTGAAAATAATGGATTGTAATCTTTCAACAACGTACCAGAAACTGACAACACACGACTGCAATGTTACAGCAATGGATCAGAATGTTTAGAACACACGATTGGAATGTCCCAACAAGGATGACCTGAGTGGGCCTGGAGGTCTGGAGTGCATCTCCTTCAATGCGAGGAGCGTAACGGCTCAGACAGATGAACTGAGGACCTTAATGCTTACGCGGAATTTGGATGTGGTTGCGGTGATGGAGACTTGGTTAAAAGGACAGGACTGGCAGCTGGATATTCCTGGGAATAAGTGTTTTAGGCGAGACAGAGGAGGGGCTAAAAAGGTGGGGGAGTAGCGATATTAGTTAGGGAGCATATTACCGAGGTGCAGAGGGTAGACAATTTAGAGGGGTCATGTACTAAGTCACTGTGGGTGGAACACAGAAACAGGAAGGGTGCAGTCACTATGGTGGGGGTGTGCTACGGACCACCCAACAGCCCACGGAAAGTGGAGGAAAGGATATGACAGCAGATTCTGGATAGGTGCAGAAAAAATAGGGTTGTTGTAGTGGGGTACTTTAATTTCCCTGATATAGACTGGAACATGCATAGAGCTGGGGTTCTGGACGGGGAGGAATTTGCAAAATGCATACTGGAAGGTTCTTTGGAACAGTATGTAGATAGCCCGACTAGAGAGGGGGCTATACTGGACTTAGTTCTGGGAAATGAGCCCGGTCAGTTCGTCAAAGTTTCGGTAGGGGAACATGTGGCAAATAGTGACCACAACTCCTTTAACTTCAGGATAGTAATGGACAAGGATGAGTGCTGTACTCCGGGCAGGGTGCTAAATTGGGGGAAGGCTAACTATAGACGGATTAGGCAGGAACTGGGGTTGTTCTCCTTGGAAAGACGGAGGATGAGGGGAGACTTAATAGATGTGTATAAAATTATGGAAGGCATAAATAGGGTTAACGGTGGGAAGCTTTTCCCCGGGTCGGTGGTGACGTTCACGAGGGGTCATAGGTTCAAGGTGAAGGGGGGGAGGTTTAACACAGATATCAGAAGGACATATTTTACAGAGGGTCGTGGGGGCCTGGAATGTGTTGCCGGGCAAGGTGGTGGAGGCGGACACACTGGGAACGTTTAAGACTTATCTAGACAGCTATATGAACGGAGTGGGAATGGAGGGATACAAACGAGTGGTCTAGTTTGGACCAGGAAGCGGCGCGGGCTAATTGTTCTTTGTTTCTCGTTTCAAGGCTTCATTCCATGATCATCTTGCTGGTGCCAGTACAGAGCGAGACTGCGGATAGTTGGGAACCTCTCTCGGGGGCAGGGAATTCAGATGGTGTTCGTAAAGCAGAAGTGGAAATGAATAGGGTTGGGAAACATTTTCTGATCAGGGCCAGTGTGATCTCCTGGACTCGTTTCGACCGCAACAGGGGGTCGGAGAGGAATTTCCCAGATTTTTTTTCCCCATATTGGCCCTGGGGTTTTCACTCTGGGTTTTCGCCTCTCCCTGGAGATCACATGGTCTGGAATGGGGGGGTGGGGGTGAGTTAATAGGTTGTGATGAACAAAGCATCGTAGCTGTGAGGGACAGCTCGGTGGATAGGATATTAGGATGTAGATAGGCTGGAAAATTGGGCAGGGATCCTGGATTCAGGATTCAATCCTGGACCGGGGAGCGGCGCGGGCTTGGAGGGCCGAAGGGCCTGTTCCTGTGCTGTATTGTTCTTTGTTCTTTGTTGAATTGGTGGACGTTGATTTGGAGAGGATGTTCGAGGGTAGGTCCGCGTCTGGGATGTGGGAGTCTTTTAAGGAACAATTGATAAGGCTGCAGAATAGGCATGTGCCTGTCAAAAGGAAAGATAGGAACGGTAGGATTCGAGAGCCGGAGATAACCAGGGAAATTGAGGATCTGATTAAAATGAAAAGGAAGGCATATGTTAAGTCCAGGCAACAGAAAACAGATGGAGCTCTGGAGGAATACAGAGAGAGGAGGAAAGATGTCAAACGGGGAGTTAGAAGGGCAAAAAGAGATCACGAGATATTCTTCACAGACAGGATTAAGGAGAATCCGAAGGCATTCTGTTCCTACGTTAGGAACAAAAGAGTTGTCAGGGAGAAAATCGGACCTCTCAGCGACAAAGGAGGGGAATTATGCTGAGAACCCAAAGGAATTGGGGAGATCCTAAATGAATACTTTGCATCGGTATTCACGAAGGAGAGGGACGTGTTAACTGGGAGTGTCTCAGAGGGAGGTGTTGACCCGTTAGAGAAAATGCCCATTACAAGGGAGGAAGTGTTAGGTTTTTTAGGGAACATTAAAACTGACAAAGCCCCAGGGCCTGATGGCATCTATCCTCGACTGCTCAGGGAGATGAGAGATGGAATTGCTGGGCCTCTGACGGAAATCTTTGTCACTTCTTTGGACACAGGTGAGGTCCCTGAGGATTGGAGGATAGCGAATGTGGTCCCGTTGTTTAAGAAGTGTAGCAGGGATAACCCGGGATATTATCGGGTGGTGAGCTTGACGTCCGTGGTAGGGAAGTTGTTGGAGATGATTCTTAGAGAGAGGATGTATGTGCATTTAGAACGGAACAATCTCATTAATGACAGACAGCATTGGTTTGTAAGAGGGCGTTCGTGCCTTACAAATTTGGTGGAGTTTTTTGAGGAAGTGACAAAAACGGTTCACAAGGAAGGGCCATGGATGTCGTCTATATGGATTTCAGTAAGGCATTTGACAAAGTCACACATGGCAGGTTGGTTAAGAAGGTTAAGGCTCATGGGATACAAGGAGAAGTGGCTAGATGGGTGGAGAACTGGCTTGGCCATAGGAGACAGAGTGTAGCGGTTGAAGGGACTTTTTCCGGCTGGAGGTCTGTGACCAGTGGTGTTCCACAGGGCTCTGTACTGGGACCTGTGCTATTTCTGATATATATATAAGTGATTTGGAAGAAGGTGTAACTGGTGTTATCAGCAAGTTTGCGGATGACATGAAGATGGCTGGACTTGCGGATAGCGATGAGCATTGTCGGGCAATACAGCAGGATATAAATAGGCTGGAAAATTGGGTGGAGAGGTGGCAGATAGAAGTTAATCTGGATAAATGTGAGGTGATGCATTTTGGTAGAAATAATATAGGGAGGAGTTATACAATAAATGGCAGAGCCATCAAGAGTATAGAAACACAGAGGGACCTAGGTGTGCAAGTCCACAAATCCTTGAAGGTGGCAACACAGGTGGAGAAGGTGGTGAAGAAGACATATGGTATGCTTGCCTTTATACAACGGGGTATAGAGTATAAAAGCTGGAGTCTGATGATGCAGCTGCACAGAACGCTGGTTAGGCCACATTTGGAGTACTGTGCCCAGTTCTGGTCACTGCACTACCAGAAGGACGCGGAGGTGTCAGAGAGAGTACAGAGATGGTTTACCGCGATGTTGCCTGGTATGGAGGGTCTTAGCTATGAGGAGAGATTGGGTAAACTGGGCTTGTTCTCCCTGGAAAGACGGAGAATGAGGGGAGATCAAATAGAGGTATACAAGATTATGAAGGGTATAGATAGGGTGAACAGTGGGAAGCTTTTTCCCAGGTCGGAGGTGACGATCACGAGGGGTCACGGGCTCAAGCTGAGAGGGGCGAAGTATAACTCAGATATCAGAGGGACGTTTTTTACACAGAGGGTGGTGGGGGCCTGGAATGCGCTGCCAAGTAGGGTGGTGGAGGCAGGCACGCTGACATCGTTTAAGACTTACCTGGATAGTCACATGAGCAGCCTGGGAATGGAGGAATACAAACGATTGGTCGAGTTGGACCAAGGAGCGGCACAGGCTTGGAGGGCTGAAGGGCCTGTTTCCTGTGCTGTACTGTTCTTTGTTCTTTGTAACTGGGGTGATCAGTAAGTTTGCGGATGACACGAAAATGGCTGGACTTGCAGATAGTGAGGAACATTGTCAGAGGCTACAGAAGGATACAGATAGGCTGGAAATTTGGGCAATGAAATGGCAGATGGAGTTCAATCCAGATAAATGCGAAGTGATGCATTTTGGTAGAACTAACGTAGGGGGAGCTATACGATAAATGGCAGAACCATAAAGAGTGTAGCAACGCAGAGGGAACTGGGTGTGCAAGTCGACAGATCCTTGAAGGTGACGTCACAGGTGGAGAAGGTAGTGAATAAGGCACATGGCATGCTTGCCTTCATAGGACGGGGCATAGAGTATAAAAGTTGGGGTCTGATGTTGCAGTTGTATAGAACGTTGGTTTGGCCGCATTTGGAATACAGCGCCCAGTTCTGGTCGCCATACTACCAGAAGGTCGTGGAGGCTTTAGAGAGAGTGCAGAGGAGGTTTACCAGGATGTTGCCTGGTATGGAAGGGCTTAGTTATGAGGAGAGATTGGGTAAATGGGGTTGTTCTCACTGGAAAGACGGAGGATGAGGGTGTCCTAATCGAGGTGTATAAAATTATGAAAAGCATTCTTAGGGTGAATGGTGGGAAGCTTTTTCCCAGGCCGGTGGTGACATTCACGAGGGTCATAGGTTCAAAGTGAGGGGGGGGGGGAGGGTTTAACACAGATATCAGAAGGACATATTTTGCACAGAGGGTGGTGGGAGCCTGGAATGCGCTGTCGGGCAAAGTGGTGGAGGCGGATACACTGGGAACGATTAAGACTTATCTGGTTAGCCACATGAATGGAGTGGGAATGGAGGGATACAAAAGAATGGTCTAGTTTGGACCAGGGATTGGCGCGGACTTGGAGGGCCGAAGGGCCTGTTCCTGTGCTGTATTGTTCTTTGTTCTTTGTAATATTGTGTAATCAATGTTGTGTAATCAATGTTGTGTAATCAATGTTGTGGAATCAATGTTGTGTAATCAATATTGTGTAATCAATGTTGTGTAATCAATGTTGTGTAATCAATACTGTGTAATCAATATTGTGTAATCCTTATTGTGTAATCAATATTGTGAATTGAAGGTATTTGACCCAGATTACTTTAACGTGCGTCACTGAACACAGTACTTTAATTTAACAGCAAAATTCCTTTTCTGACTGTCGATTCTGGGCAGTGGTTCGAGAATCGCCATTTTGTTCTGAAATAAGGGACCTTCTTTTTCCACCGTCTGTTTACTTTGGGAGGTATAACTTTATCAAAAACAGGAAATACTGGAAAATCTCAGCAGGTCTGACAGCATCTGTGAATCATCGAATCCCTATAGTGCAGAAGGAGGCCATTTGGCCCATCGAGCCTACACCAACAACAATCCCACCCAGGCCCTATCCTCGTAACCCCACATATTTACCCTGCTAGTCCCCCGACACTAAGTGGTGATTTATCATGGTCGATCCACCTAACCTGCAGATCTTTGGACTGCGGGAGGAAACCGGAGCACCCGGAGGAAACCCACACAGACACGGAGGGAATGTGCAAACTCCACACAGACAGAAGAGAGAATAGAGACAACGCTTTGAGTCTGACGAAGGGTCATCCAGAGTTGAAACATTTGCTCTATTCTCTCCCCACAGATGCTGTCGGACCTGCTGAGTTTTTCCAGCATTTCCTGTTTTTATTTCAGATTCCAGCATCCGCGGTATTTTGCTTTTATCTTACTCTTCATCAAAGATGTTTACAGATTAAAGTTTATTTATTGGTCACAAGTAGGCTTTTCACACAGAGGGTGGTGAGTGTCTGGAACAAGCTGCCAGAGGCAGTAGTGGAGGCGGGTACAATTTTGACTTTCAAAAAGCATTTAGACAGTTACATGGGTAAGATGGGCTGCACAGTGGCACAGTGGTTAGCACTGCTGCCTCACAGCGGCAGGGACCCAGGTTCAATTCCAGCCTCAGGTCTCTGTCTGTGTGGAGTCTGCACATTCTCCCCGTGTCTGCGTGGGTTTCCTCCGGGTGCTCCAGTTCCCTTCCACAGTCCAAAGATGAGCAGGTTAGGTTGATTGGCCATAGTAAATTGCCCCTTCGTGTCAGGTGGACTAGCATGATAAATGGGTGGGGTTACAGGGATAGAGTCTGGGTGGGATTGTGATTGGTGCAGACACGGTGGGCCAAATGGCCTCCTTCTGCACATTAGGGATTCTATGATTTCTATGGTTATAAAGGGATATGGGCCAAATGCGGGCAATTGGGACTGGCGTATTGGTGAAAACTGGGATGTGTGGACAAGTTGGGCCAAAGGGCCTGTTTCCATGCTGTAAATCTCTGTGAATCGACTGTGAAAATCCCCAAGTCGCCACATTCCGGCACCTGTTCGCATGTACTCAGGGAGAATTTAGCATGGCCAATGCACCTGACCAGCATGTCTTTGGACACTCAGGGGCAATTTAGCGTGGCAAATGCACCTGACCAGCATGTTTTTGGACACCAAGGGGCAATTTAGCATGGCCAATGCACCTGACCAGCATGTCTTTGGACACTAAGGGGCAATTTAGCATGGCCAATGAACCTAACCTGTACACCTTTGCACACTAAGGGCCCGATTTTACCATTTTGATTCCAAGCGCTGAATCTGGACGCAATTCAGATCTGACTTGGAAATCTGTTCTCCGGGGGCCCCATACGCACTTACCCTGGAAAAAACATTGTGAGTCTGAATCGCTCTGTGGGCGGGGCTTCTCGCTCTCGAAACGCTGCAACTCCGATCGGAGCTCTGAACTGCGCGTGCGCAGTGAGAAATACATCTGAAATGGGCGCCCCTGTCACATCGCTCCCGGGCAGCAACAAGCGGATAAAGTGACCTGGGAGCGAAAAGTGGGAGTGATGGCCCCCACAGACATCGCCCCACCCCACAACATAACTGTCTCCCTTTACACCCACCTCCCCCACTACCCAGACCGATCACGACCTCCCCCCCACCCCACCGATCACCCACAGGATGGCAACGGCAACCCTCCCACCGCTGCCCCCTTCACCAGAGAATGATCTGATCCACCTCCCTCCCCTCCCCCCATGACCAGAGAATGATCTGATCCACCTCCGGCCTCCCGCACCCCCACCCCCCTCTCCCCCCCCACCACTGATCTGAGTCAGAGAGCCGCCAGAAGCTCTGATCTTACCTCCTCAGAGCATGACTGTCGAAACAGACCCTTGCCGAGCACATCTGTTCCGCGCCGAATCTGGACGGGCGAACGCGATGGTAAGGGGGGAAATGCAGGTAAGATTGGGCATCCAGCTCATTAAGTCAATTTAAATGCATCACCCATTTCGGGCGCGGTTCGGATCGCGGCCATTTTCGGGCCTTGGTAAAGTGGACATCTGCACGGATGGTACTAATCGCCTCACACCTGACTTTACCACGTTTTCGCGCCGTTAAGGCAATTTAACATGGCCAATCAACCGATCCTCCATATCTTTGGACACGAAGGGGCAAGTTAGCATGGTTAATCCACCTGTCCTTCTCATCTTTGGACACTAAGGGGCAATTCAGCATGGCCAATCCACCCAACCTGCACATGTTTGGACGCGACACAACCTGCGGTTCTGAGGCTTTATCCCGCTGGCAAATCAGACCATGAGGCCCTTAGTGTGGTGTAACATAACCGATGTGTCGTGCCAAAATCAGTATTGTTCATTCTCAGTGTGTGGGCATTGCTGACTTTAGTGTCCATCCTTGGAAATTCATCGTTGGAGCTTTCTTACAACCACAGGGCTGACTCAGTCACTTCAGAGGACAGTTGAGTCAACCACATTGGTGTGGGGCTGGAGTCACGTAGAGCTGAGCCTGGGTAAGGACCTCTCCTGAAGTACATCAGTGAACTGGTCAGGTTTTTACAACAACCCATCAACTTCACCGCTATTTTCACTGACTTATTTCCAGATTTTACAAACTGAATTGAAATGTTTAAAGCCCCGTTCTCTGGCCCAGCTCAACACGAAGGTGCCCTAAAATCCTCTTATTCTGCTCACACTCTGTACCCCCAACATTAATAAATCTTCATATTCAGAAATAGATTGATACTTCGTGGGGTGTCACAGCGCCAGGGACCCGGGTTCGATTCCTGGCCTCGGGTCACTGTCTGTGTGGAGTTTGCACGTTCTCCCCGTGTCTGCGTGGGTTTCCTCCGGGTGCTCCGGTTTCCTCCCACACTCCAAAGATATGCAGGTTAGGTGGATTGGCCATGCTAAATTGCCCCTTAGTGTCAGGGAGACTAGCTAGGGTAAATGCATGGGGTTACAGGGACAGGGCCTGGATGGGATTGTGGCCGGTGCAGACTCGATGGGCTGAATGGCCTCCTTTTGCACTAGAATTCTATGATTCATCGTGGCATGAGTGCTAAATTTAGCATGACCAATTCACCTAACCTGCAAATCTTTGGACAGTAAGGGGCAATTAGCATGGCCAATCCATCTAACCCGCACATCTGTGGACACTGAGGGGCAATGTAGAATGGCCAATCCACCGATCCAGTACATCTGTGGACACTAGGGGGCAATGTAGAATGGCCAATCCACCTATCCAGTACATCTGTGGACAGGAAGGGGTAATGTAGAATGGCCAATCCACCACATCTGTGGACACTAAGGGGCAATGTAGAATGGCCAATCCACCGATCCAGTACATCTGTGGACACTGAGGGGCAATGTAGAATGGCCAATCCACCGATCCAGTACATCTGTGGACACTAAGGGGCAATGTAGAATGGCCAATCCAACTAACCAGTACATCTGTGGACACTGAGGGGCAATGTAGAATGGCCAATCCACCTAACCAGCACATCTGTGGACACTGAGGGGCAATGTAGAATGGCCAATCCACCAATCCAGTACATCTGTGGACACTAAGGGGCAAGGTAGAATGGCCAATCCACCGATCCAGTACCTCTGTGGACACTAAGGGGCAATGTAGAATGGCCAATCCACCGATCCAGTACATCTGTGGACACTGAGGGGCAATGTAGAATGGCCAATCCACCTAACCAGCACATCTGTGGACACTGAGGGGCAATGTAGAATGGCCAATCCACCAATCCAGTACATCTGTGGACACTAAGGGGCAAGGTAGAATGGCCAATCCAAAGATCCAGTACATCTGTGGACACTAAGGGGCAATGTAGAATGGCCAATCCACCGATCCAGTACATCTGTGGACACTGAGGGGCAATGTAGAATGGTCAATCCACCTAACCAGCACATCTGTGGACACTGAGGGGCAATGTAGCATGGCCAATCCACCTAACCAGCACATCTGTGGACACTGAGGGGCAATGTAGAATGGCCAATCCACCAATCCAGTACATCTGTGGACACTAAGGGGCAAGGTAGAATGGCCAATCCACCGATCCAGTACATCTGTGGACACTAGGGGGCAATGTAGAATGGCCAATCCACCAATCCAGTACATCTGTGGACACTAAGGACACTTTAGCATTGCCAATCCACCTAACAGCACGTTTTTCAGACTGTGGGAGGAAACCGGAGCAGCCGGAGGAAACCCACGCAGACATGGGGAGAACATGCAGACTCCGCACAGACAGTGACCCAAGCCGGGAATCGAACCTGTGTCCCTGGTGCTGTGAGGCAGCATAGCTAATCCAAATAGCCAGGCAGCAGGTTATATTAGTCTTGGCTTTCTGCAATGTGATCGGATTCATTCAACTGTCATGATCTTTTCACTGTCTGTTTAAATTTCCAAGGATTATCACATTAAAAGCATGTTAGGGAAATGTCTGAGTGAATAACCCATCGCCCCCATGACTGTTTTGGAGGAGTTGAATAACAGGAACTGAACTGAAGGATGTTTTTCTTACCATAAAAGTCAGATCCATAACCTGATGTGAAGAAGACAGATTTATGTTAAATCTTGGATAAAATTATTTCAAAATCAACATGCTTAAAGATATTTATGCCGTAAGAACAAAGAAAAGTGCTGCAGAGGAACAGGCCCTTCGATGTTCACTCTCCCATGTATCTCCTGGAATGGGATTGTTTTTGCTGTGTAAACAAGAGCTGATTGTATCGGGAGGTTTAACACTCAAGCATCAGTGAATAAGTATAAAGGTTATTTATTCGTGTCACAAGTAGGCTTATATCAACACTGCAATGAAGTTACTGTGAAAATCCCCCAGTTGCTACACTCCGGCGCCTGTTTGGTTAACACTGAGGGAGTATTTAGCATGGCCAATGTACCTAACCAGCACTTCTATGGGACTTTGGAAGGAAACCAGAGCACCCGGAGAAAACTCATGCAGACACGGGGAGAACGTGCAGACTCCACACAGACAGTGAGGCAAGCCGGGAATCGAACCCAGGTCCCTGTCGCTGTGAGGCAGCAGTGCTAACCACTGTGCCACTGTAGTGGGAGTGATATAAAGCAGCCTATCAGGAATCACAGTGTAGAACAATGTAGGGCATCTTACGGGAAAGGGACAACAGATTTAAAACAGACATGGGGAGAAATTACTTCTCTCAATGGGTGGTGAATCTCTGGAATTCATTACCTCGGAGTGCGGTGGATGCTGGGACATGGTAAATTTGAGGAGACAGACAGAGTTTTAATTAGTAATGGATTGGAGCATGGGCTGGAGGGCGGTGTAGGTGGGGGGGGGGGGGCTGCTGTCTGGCAATGGGAAGGGCGGGGGGGGGTGGGTATTATCGTACTTGTTGCGCCCCTGATAGTTAAGGGTTTACCCGGCGATTGTCCAGAAGGCCTATTCTACTGGAGAATTGTGCTGTGCCTGCTCCCATCTGACAAACTGATTTCAATCCCTGACATCAGATCATAGTTTCAATGAAAACATTAGGAGGGGGAAAAAACTCTTGTAACTTTGGATTTTATATTAAAGGTGCAGACGGTGCCCCGTATGGGACAGCCCCACACGCCTACCCCACCCCCACCCCAAATAAACACCCCACCCCCCTCGGTATTCCATGTTCATCCAGCAGAAGGGACTCTTCAGTTCTGGGCAATAAAATGATAAATTTAATAATGAAATACGTAACACTGAGAGATAGTTCTATCTGAAACCTCAGGTTGTACTGTACATAACACTGAGAGATAGTTCTATCTGAAGCCTCAGGTTGTACAGTACATAACACAGAGAGATAGTTCTATCTGAAGCCTCAGATTGTACAGTACATAATACTGAGAGATAGTTCTATCTGAAGCCTCAGATCGCACTGTACATAACACTGAGAGATAGTTCTATCTGAAGCCTCAGATTGTACAGTACATAATACTGAGAGATAGTTCTATCTGAAGCCTCAGATTGTACTGTACATAACACTGAGAGATAGTTCTACCTGAAACCTCAGATTGTACTGTACATAACACTGAGAGATAGTTCTACCTGAAACCTCAGATTGTACTGTTCATAACACTGAGAGATAGTTATATCTGAAGCCTCAGGTTGTACTGTACATAACACTGAGAGATAGTTCTATCTGAAGCCTCAGATCTCACTGTACATAACACTGAGAGATAGTTCTATCTGAAGCCTCAGATTGTACAGTACATAATACTGAGAGATAGTTCTATCTGAAGCCTCAGATTGTACTGTACATAACACTGAGAGATAGTTCTATCTGAACCCTCAGATTGTACTGTTCATAACACTGAGAGATAGTTCTATCTGAAGCCTCAGGTTGTACTGTACATAACACTGAGAGATAGTTCTATCTGAAGCCTCAGATTGTACTGTACATAACACAGAGAGATAGTTCTATCTGAACCCTCAGATTGTACTGTACATAACACTGAGATATAGTTCTATCTGAAGCCTCAGATTGTACTGTACATAATACTGAGAGATAGTTTTATCTGAACCCTCAGATTGTACTCTACATAACACTGAGAGATAGTTCTATCTGAAGCCTCAGATTGTACTGTACGTAACACTGAGAGATAGTTCTATCTGAAGCCTCAGATTGTACTGTTCATAACACTGAGAGATAGTTCTATCTGAAGCCAAAGATTGTACTGTACATAACACACAGAGATAGTTCTATCTGAAGCCTCAGATTGTACTGTACGTAACACTGATAGTTCTATCTGAAGCCAAAGATTGTACTGTACATAACACTGAGAGATAGTTATATCTGAAGCCTCAAATTGTACTGTGCATAACACTGAGAGACAATTCTATCTGAAGCCTCAGATTGTACTGTGCATAACACTGAGAGATAATTCTATCTGAAGCCTCAGATTGTACTGTACGTAAAACAGAGAGATAGTTCTATCTGAAGCCTCAGATTGTACTGTACGTAACACTGAGAGATAGTTCTATCTGAAACCTCAGATTGTACTGTACGTAACACAGAGATAGTTCTATCTGAAGCCTCAGATTGTACTGTACATAACACTGAGAGATAGTTCTATCTGAAACCTCAGATTTTACTGTACGTAACACTGAGAGATAGTTCTATCTGAAGCCTCAGATTGTACTGTACATAACACTGAGAGATAGTTATATCTGAAGCCTCAGATTGTACTGTACGTAACGCTGAGAGATAGTTCTATCTGAAGCCTCAGATTGTACTGTACATAACACACAGAGATAGTTCTATCTGAAGCCTCAGATTGTACTGTACATAACACACAGAGATAGTTCTATCTGAAGCCTCAGATTGTACTGTACGTAACACTGAGAGATAGTTCTATCTGAAGCCTCAGATTGTACTGTGCATAGCAGTGAGAGAAAGTTCTTCTGAAGCCTCAGATTGTGCTGTTCATAACACTGAGAGATAGTTCTATCTGAAGCCTCAGATTGTACTGTACATAACACTGAGAGATAGTTCTATCTGAAGCCTCAGATTTTACTGTACGTAACACTGAGAGATAGTTCTATCTGAAGCCTCAGATTGTACTGTACATAACACTGAGAGATAGTTCTATCTGAAGCCTCAGATTGTACTGTACGTAACGCTGAGAGATAGTTCTATCTGAAGCCTCAGATTGTACTGTACATAACACACAGAGATAGTTCTATCTGAAGCCTCAGATTGTACTGTACATAACACACAGAGATAGTTCTATCTGAAGCCTCAGATTGTACTGTACGTAACACTGAGAGATAGTTCTATCTGAAGCCTCAGATTGTACTGTACATAACACTGAGAGATAGTTCTATCTGATGACTCGAGCTAAGACTGTACTGTACGTAATGCTGAGAGATTGATCCGTGTGAAGTCCTGTAGTAAGATTGTTCTGTCCATGAGCTGTACATAAGATCTGCGACAACCTGGATTAAGCAGACTATATCAACCCTGATTGACGTTAACTTCATCTAAAAACCACGACCATGATACCCATCAGACAATAAGATATAAGAGCAGAATGAGGCCATTGGGCCCGTCGAGCCGGCTCCACCATTCAATTCTGGCTGATAAGTTTCTCAAACCCATTCTCCTGCTTTCTCCCCGTAACCCTTGATCGCTGTACCAGTCAAGAACCTATTTATCTCTTTATTAAATACAGTCAATGATCTGGCCTCCACAGCCTTGCGTGGCAATGAATTCCACAGATTCACCACCCTCTGGCTGAAGAAATTCCTCCTCGTCTCAGTTCTGAAGTAAGAAGTCTCACAACAGCAGGTTAAAGTCCCACAGGTTTATTTCGAATCACGAGCTTTCGGAACGCTGCTCCTTCATCAGGTGAGTGGGAAACTGGTGTTGTGAGACTTCTTACTGCGCACACCCCAGTCCAACACCGCCATCTCCACATCACATTTCTAAAGGGCCGTCCCTTTCCTCTGAGTCTGTGCCCTCGGGTCCAAGTCTCCCCTATTCATGGAAACATCTTCCCCAAGTGCACTCTGTCCAGGCCTTTCATTATTCTGTAAGTTTCAATGTGATCCCCTTCCTCATACTTCCAAACTGCATCGAGTATGGACCCCCAGTCCTCAGACGCTCCTCATGCGTCAAGTCTTTCATTCCCCGGATCATTCTTGTGAACCTGCACTGGACCCTCTCCAAGGCCAGCACATCCTTCCTTAGATACGGGGACCAAAATTGCTGACAATATTGTGAATGCGGTCAGACCAGTGTCTTATAAACCCTCAGCAGTACACCCCTGCTTTTGTATTCTCGTCGTCTCGAAATTAACACTAGCAGAGTGATCTCTGCTGTATCGAATTAATATTGACCCTACATTATTTTCAACTTTCCATCCCTCCCTGACCCTCAACACCCCATCGAGGCTGTAACTGTTCTACGTTGGGTATAAAAAGTGTTGGATTGAAGGGGGTTAAGTGAAGCTGTTTGTTTAGTGACTGGAATTGATGTGAGTCTCCATGGATCCGATTAGTGTGCCTGGAGGGATTCCCCTCTTCTATTAATAAGGGATTCCGTTCAATGTGTTGTCCCATTGAGTCAGCGGGAGCGGCAACTCCGACAGCAACAGAGATCAGCGGCTGTGGAGAGAGAGGGAGGGAGAGGAGAGATCAGAATCTGGGAGCAATGGATTGGAGTCTTCCAACAATGGATCAGAATGTGGGAACAATGGATTGGAATCTTCCAACAATGGATCAGAATCTGGGAACAGTGAACCGGAATGTTTCAACAATGGATCAGAATCTGGGAACAATGAACCGGAATGTTTCAACAATGGATCAGAATCTGGGAACAATGAACGGGAATGTTCCAACCAAAGACAGGAGTTTATTCTATTGGATTTCTGAGTTTACTACTGATTATTCGTGGATGCCATCAGCTGAACGGATTCAATATCTACTGTACGTGATTCAATGCGTTTACTATCCCCTCCTGGCGATTGTTGGTGTTCCGGGTAAGTCTCTGGCTGGAATTGGACCGGCCCGACCGCCACGGGAATCGGAGCAGGCGAGGGGCGGAGAATGGGAAGGTCTGTTGAACACGGGTGGGATTTTGGAGCTTGGGGAAGAGTGAGGCTGGAAAGTCCCGTCCCCTGTGTCCAGTTCCTAATTCTAGAAAGGCTGTTTAACTGTATTGATTTTCTTGTCATTTCCTGTACTGGGTTTGCTGCTCTTGTTGAATCTGTGTATCCGGTTGTTAATTCTTTAGCCACTGACAATTGTCTCAGGGTCTATGGGCTGGGGTGTCTTCTGAGTGCTGTGACTTTCCATAGACATGTGACCTCAAACACTATTCCTTCATGCGTAAAATATTGAGACAGAATCCTTTTCACCCTCTGCATATAACACCAGTTCACCCACCCAATCACCAGGCCGCAGAATCAATTTTATTGGTCATATCTGCACAGCAGGATCTCACAGAGAGAGAACATATTTCATTAAATTTGAAATTTATTCATCAGTGTCACAAGTATGCGAACATTAACATTGCAATTAAGTTACTATAAAAATCCCCGAGTCACCACACTCCAGCGCCTGTTCAGGTCCATTGAGGGAGAATTTAGCACGGCCAATGCACCCAACCAGCACAACATTCAGATAGTGGGAGGAAACTGGAGCACCCGGAGGAAACCCATGCAGACATGGGGAGAACATGCAGAATCTGCACAGACAGGGGCCAAGCCTGCAATTGAACCAGGACCTCTGGTGCTGTGAGGCAGCAATGCTACCCCCTGTGCCACCACAAGCTCTCCGAGAGCAACAGGAACACAAACACACAGACACACCCAAACACACATACATTAATACACACATTTGTTGATAGAAGCAATCAGATTTAGACACTTACTCCCACTCACTCACAAATTCAAGAACCAAAATTGCTGTAACACTCCAGAATAACGCACACTTAGGAACACTCGTCAGGTACTCTGTTGCTCACACACAAACACGCACACACACACATGCACACTGGTACAGACAATATAGACACACGCAACACACACACGGTCGGGGGGCAGGATAACAGCAACTCCCTGTCCATTGATGGTGGGGTGATCAAGTAAAACCGCGTGACAGCCTGGAACTCAGGTCCACGTCCCATTTCTCACCTCTTGCAACCTTCCCCGGCAATGGATAAACAGCGGATTCAGTCTCCTGCCCATTTCGGGCAAGAGGCGGAATAAATTATTTCAATTTATTTTAAAACAACTTTAAATGAAATTAGCGAGCCTGGGATGGAATTGTGCGCCACACTTGCCTTTGCAGCCTCACCGGGAGAGGTTGGGTCCGGTGAGGAAAACAGCTGGCCACATGTATGAGGACGAGTCATGATGACCTCGCCGGGAGAACTGAAGGCCATTGAGGACACCGGGCAAGGTCGAGGGCAAAGGTAGGTGCCCCTTGGACAATGCCCACCGGGCAGTACCAGGGAGTGGGGCATGAGGTGGCGGGGCCTGAAGGTAGCGGGGCCTGCACTGAATGTAGTTGCTGGGTCAGACAGTGTCCCGTTACCACTCTGCCCGCTGCCTGTGGGGTGGGGTGGTCCCCGCTGCCACTCTGCACGTGATTGGTGTTGGTAGGAAGGGGGGCATCACTGCCTCTCTGCATGGACAGTGGGGTAGGAAGAGTTCTCGCTGCCTCTCTGCATGCCCAGTGGGGTAGGGAGGGGGGTCTCGCTGCCTCTCTGCATGGACAGTGGGGTAGGGAGCGGGTCTTGCTGCCTCTCTGCATGGACAGTGGGGTAGGGAGCGGGTCTTGCTGCCTCTCTGCATGGACAGTGGGGTAGGGAGGGGGGTCTCGCTGCCTCTCTGCATGGACAGTGGGGTAGGGTGGGGGGCATCACTGCCACTCTGCATGCACAGTGGGGTAGGGAGGGGGTCTCGCTGCCTCTCTGCATGCACAGTGGGGTAGGGAGGGTCTCTGAGCGTCTCTGCATACACAGTGGGGTAGGGAGGGTCTCTCTGCCTCTCTGCATGCACAGTGGGGTAGGGTGGGGGGTCTCGCTGCCTCTCTGCATGGACAGTGGGGTAGGGAGGGGTCTCGCTGCGTCTCTGCATGCGCAGTGGGGTAGGGAGAGGTCTCGCTGCGTCTCTGCATGCACAGTGGGGTAGGGAGGGGTCTTGCTGCCTCTCTGCATGCACAGTGGGTTAGGGAGGGGTCTCGCTGCCTCTCTGCATGGACAGTGGGGTAGGGTGGGGGGTCTTGCTGCGTCTCTGCATGCACAGTGGGGTAGGGAGGGGGTCTCGCGGCCTCTCTGCATACACAGTGGGGTAGGGAGGGGTGTCGCTGCCGCTCTGCATGCTCAGTGGGGTAGGGAGGGGGTCTCGCTGCAGCTCTGCATGCACAGTGGAGTAGGTAGTGGGTCTCGCTGCCTCTCAGCATGGACAGTGGGGTAGGCAGGGGGTCTCGCTGCCTCTCTGCATGCACAGTGGGGTAGGGAGGGGGTCTCGCTGCCTCTCTGCATGCCCAGTGGGTTAGGGAGGGGGTCTCGCTGCCTCTCTGCATGCACAGTGGGGTAGGGAGGGGTCTCGCTGCCTCTCTGCATGCACAGTGGGGTAGGGAGGGGGTCTCGCTACCTCTCTACATGGACAGTGGGGTAGGGAGAGGGTCTCGCTACCTCTCTACATGGACAGTGGGGTAGGGAGGGGGTCTCGCAGCCTTTCTGCATGCACAGTGGGGTAGGGAGCGGTCTCGCTGCCTCTCTGCGTGCACAGTGGGGTAGGGAGGGGGTCTCACTGCCTCTCTGCATGCACAGTGGGGTAGGGTGGGGGTCTCGCTGCCTCTCTGCATGCACAGTGGGGTAGGGAGGGGGTCTCGCTGCTTCTCTGCATGCACAGTGGGGTAGTGAGGGGTTCTCGCTGCCTCTCTGCATGCACAGTGGGGTAGGGAGGAGGTCTCGCTGCCTCTCTGCATGCACAGTGGGGTAGGGAGGGGTCTCGCTGCCTCTCTGCATGCACAGTGGGGTAGGGTGGGGGGTCTTGCTGCGTCTCTGCATGCACAGTGTGTTAGGGAGACGTGCCCTGCTGACACTCTGCATGCAATTGGTGTGGGGGAATGGAGGGTGATTGGTCCAGGTGGTGGGGCGGGGGCTGGGTCTATATCTGGTCGGGGGCTGTTCAGAAAGAGCTGAGGACCCCCGGACTACCTGGGGGCAGCTGCTGTGTTGAAGCGAGCTGCAGCAGCAGAGAGCTGACAGATGTCTCTCTCAGACCAGGCAGCTCACTGCTGGCTGCAATTGCGTATTTGCAACCAGATAGGTTTGGTACATGGTCCGTATCCCAGCCAGCGCTGTGAGAGCTGCAAGTGGTGGGGCCACTGCTGTGGGTGGTCCAACAGCCATCGAGTTTTAACAGCACGAAATGAGGCCATTCGGTCATTATGTCTGAACTGGTCATCAAACACCTATCCAATCCAATCCCATTTTCCAGCACTCGATCCACAGCCTTGTCATAGAGTTTACAGAAGGGAAACAGGCCCTTCGGCCCATCTTATCCATGCCGCCTTTTCTTTTTAAACCCCTAAACTAATCCCAATTGCCCACATTTGCCCCATATCCCTCGATACCCATCGTACCAATTTAACTATCTAAACGCTTTTAAAAAAATACAATTGTACCCGCCTCTACTACTGCCTCTGGCAGCTCGTTCCAGACACTCACCACCCTCTGTGTGATAAAATCTGCCCCTCTGGACCCTTTTGTATCTTTCCCCTCTCACCTTAAACCTGTGCCATCCAGTATTAAACTCCCCTACCTTTGGGAAAATATATTGACTATCGAGCTGATCTGTGCCCCTCATCATTTTATAGACCGCTATAAGATCACCCCTCAGCCTCCTACGCTCCAGGAGAAAAAGTCCCAGTCTATCCAGCCTCTCCTTATAACTCAATCCATCAAGTCCCAGTAGCATCCGAGTAAATCTTTTCTGCACTCGTTCTAGTTTAATAATTCTATGCTCTGGCGTTTGAGTTGCTGATCTAAATGCCTCTTGTGGTTGTTCCCGCTTCTACCATCCTTTCACGCCGTGAGCTGCAGATCCCAGCACCCTGTGGATGGAAACATTTTCCCTCAAATCCACACAAAAATCTGCCCTTTACCATAACTCCACGCCCCTCTGGTTATTGACACCTCTACTAAAGGGAAAAGGTTTCTTCCTATCCGTGTGCCACATAATTTTGTTCATATCACTCAGTCCCCCACCCCCACCCGGCCCCCACCTGAGAGCATTCCCCACCACCACCCACTACACCCACTCCACCTCCAGCCGTCTCTGCTCTAAGGTAAAAAACCCAGCCTAACCAGCCTTTCCTCATAGCTGAAACTCTCCAGCCCAGGCAGCATCCTGGTGAATCTCCTCTCCTCCGTCTCCAGTGTAATCACATCCTTCCTGTAGTGTGATGACCAGAGCTGCACACAGTTCTCTTGCTCTGGTCTAACCAGCGTTTTATAAACTTCCATCATCACCTCCCAGCTCTTATATTCTATGCTGCAGCTGCTAAAGGCAAGTATCCTACATGTTGTCTTAACCACCTCATCTACCTGTCTTGCTGCTTTTGGGGATCCACATATATGCACCCCAAATTCATTCTGGTCCTCTGCACTTCCTCAGACTCGACCGGACATGGTACATTTCCTTGCCCGGATAGTCATCCCAAATGCATGGCCTCACATTCGTCAGGTGTAAATTACATTTGCCCATTTTCCCAGCCTTTCAGTTTCCTCAGCACGGTGGCACAGTGGTTAGCACTGCTGCCCCACAGCGCCAGGGACGTGTGTTCGATTTCTGGCTTGGACCACATCTGTGTGGAGTTTGCACATTCTCCCCGTGTCTGCATGGGTTTCCTCCGGGTGCTCCAGTTTCCGCCCACAGTCGGAAGACTTGTGGGTTAGGTGGATTGGCCAGGATATACTGGACTGACTGTCAGGGAGAATTGCTTGGGTAAATGCATGGGATTCAGGGGATATCGCCTGGGTGGGATTGTGCTCAATGCAGACTCGATGGGCTGAATGGCCTCCTTCTGCACTGTAGGATTCTATGATTCCTGTAATCTAAGGCTTTCCTCCTCAATATTTACCACACCACCAATTTTTGTATCATCTGCAAACTTACTGATCACACCTCACACATTCATGTCTCGACCATCAATGTACACTACAAACAGCAAGGGACCCAGCATTGATCGCTGTGGAACCCCACTGAACACAGGCTTGCAGTCACAAAAACAACCTTCCACCATCACCCTCTGCCACTCAGCCATTTTGAATATAATTTACCAAATTGACCCGGTTCCAATCGGAATCACTTCCTTGTTCAGTCTTCCATATTTGTCAAAAGCTTTTCTGAAGAACACGTAGACTACATCAACTGCACTTCCCTCATCTCCTCATCCAGTCACCTCCTCAATATATTCCAGCGAATTGTTAGACATGATCTCCCCCTGTCAAAGGAATGCTGACTATTGTTCATAAATCCTTACCTCTCGAAGTGGAGATTAATTCTGTCCCTCAGATTGTTTTCCAATCATTTCCCTACTACGGATATGCTGATGGTGGTGTCCTGGCCGTGATCTTGGATATCTCCAGGGCACCTTGCAGGATCGCAGTATGGCACAGTGGTTAGCACTGCTGCCTCACAGCATCAGGGATCCCATTTCAATTCCTGGGATTCCATCAGCACCAGTGAAGCTTCTTTTTAAAACTTTGTTCCATTCTCACATCTCGCCTGTTGGGATTTCTCCTTTACAAGAACGTGTGGTGTTCCTCTGGAAATAATCCACGGTGAGCAAGTCCAGTTTCTCGCAGCTCCCCAATGTCCACATTCAGCCTTGTAAATTCAGTCTCGATCACAGCCGTCCCGTGTACATCATCAACCTGCGTAAGTTGATTGGTAAGGCCAGGGCACATCGTGCTGATGTTTCAGCTTGAGATGTGAAAGACTGATTTGATTTGAATTGATTTGGTTTATTATTTTCACATATAATAAATATGTGATCCAAGCCGGGAATCGAACTCAGGTCCCTGTGAGACAGCAGTGCGAACCATTGTGCCACCATGTTGCCGACTCAAGATCAGCCTCTTCTCTGCTGCCATCTGACGTTTTAATGGACCCACATCGCATTCAGATGATCTTATTCTACACCCGAGCTCTGAGTCCAACATTACATTCTGCACTCTGTCCTTCTCTATGTTCAGAGTTACAGTGTTACAGAGTTCAGTGTTGGGCCAGGGAGATGGTGTCTGTGGACCTGTTGGGGAGGTTGGTGAACTGTAGTGTATCCAGGCAATCTGGGAGGCCGGAATTGATTCATGCCATGACTAACCTTTTGATGCATTTCATAACATTGGATATACAGTGAAAAGTGTTGTTGCTTGAGTGCCATACAGACAAAGCATACTGTACATAGAGAAGGAGAGAGTGCAGAATGTAATGTTGCAGTCATAGCTAGGATGTAGTAAAAGATCATCTTAATGCAATGTGGGTCCATTCAAACGTCTGATGGCAGCAGAGAAGCTGTTCCTGAGTCGGCAGCATGGTGGCACAATGGTTAGCGCTGCTGTCTCACAGGAACCTGAGTTCGATTCCCGGCTTGGATCACGGTCTGTGTGGAATTTGCACATTCCACCCATATGCGCATGGGTTTGCTCCGGATGCTCCAGTTTTCCCCCACAGTCCAAAATGTGCAGGTTAGGTTGATTGGCCATGTTAACTGCCCATTAGCGTCCTGGGATATGTATGTTTGGGGGATGAGCAGGGTACATATGTGGGATTTCGGGGATAGGGCCTGGGTGGGATTGTTGTCGGTGTAGACTCGATGGGTCAAATGGCCCCCTTCTGCACTGTAGTGATTCTATGATTCTATGAGTCGGTTGGTCCATGTCCTCACACATTTTTTATCTTTTTCTCTGATGGAACAAGTGGGAAAAGTTGATGTCCATGGTGCGCTATTCCTGAATTAAGCTGGTTGCTTTTGTGAGGCAACGGGAAGTTTAGACAGAGTTAATGAGTGGGAGGTTGGTTTGAGTGATGGACTGGTCTGCATTCATCAAGCTTTGAAGTTTCTCGCAGTCTTGGACAGAGCAGGAGCCATACCAAGCTAGAATGTTATTCATGGTGCATCAGTAAAAGTTGGTGAGAGTCGCAGCTGACATGCCAAATGTCTGTAAACCTCTGAGAAAATAGAGGCGTTCGGAGACTTTTTTAATTATAGGGACGTCATGGAGGAACCAGGAAAGGTTTTTCGTGATGTGGACCCTAAAACGTGAAGCTCTCGACTATTTCAACTTCATCCCATTGATGTAGATCGGGGCATGTACTCCACTCGGCTTCCAGATGTCAATTTGCTTTGTTGACATTGAGGAAGAGATTATTGTTGTCGCTCCAGTTCACCAGATTCTCTGTCTCTTCCTCCGACCCACTGCAGGTGTCATCAGCAAACTTTGACATCGAGTTGCAGGGGAATTTGGCCACACAGTCACCAGTGTATAAGGATTATAGTAAGGGGCTGAGGACGCAGCCTTACGGGGCACCGCTGTTCAGGATGATTGTGAAGGAGATGTTGTTGATTGTCCTTAATTTTTCTGTCTACGGATTAGGAAGTTCAGGATCCAATTGCAGAGGCAGGAGCCAAGCCCAGGGCCACGGACTTTGGACATGAGTTTCGTAGGACTAATGGTGTTGCAGGCTGAGCTGTCGTTGATAAACACGAGTCTGTTTTCCAGGATTCACTGTCGGGCCAGGGAGATGGCATTGTGGACCTGTTGTGGATGTCGGTGAACTGTCGTGGATCCAGGCAATCTGGGAAGCCGGAACTGATTCATGCCATGACTAACCTTTTGATGCATTTCATAATATTGGACATCAGAGTCACCGGACGATAGGCATTAAGGCAGCCTGCTTGGCTTTTCCTTTGGTACTGGCCTTTGTTTGAGTTTTACCTGGTGCATAGATTGGCAACCTTCCTGCCGAGAGAGGACTGATGCAGCTGCACTGGTCCAGTAGACCAACGTGGGACAGCAGTAATCGCACTGAGCATTATGGACGATAGCTATTCGCTGAACATTGAAGCTTTCTCCCACTCTTGAAAGCAAACACTGGAAGTTGTGTTCTGTGCCAATCGAGTGTGAGATTACTATTTTTTCCTGTGTTGCGCTAACAGTGGCCACAATGCTGTGATCTCCTCTCCAGGGTACAGTTCTGTGTAAATATAATAGAGATTCCGTGCTGTCAAGGCATCAGGATCTCCCTCTGCCAATTGTTAGTATTGTCCAGAGGCAAGGGTCAAACCAGCCCTCTTTGGTCCCAGCTCTGTTGCAGGGATTGTCAGTAAACTGTCTGAGAGACGACAGATTACCATCTACAGGACTCAAGTCTGGATTTTCTGTCAGGGTTTACTCCCTCACCCTTGGAGCTGAGTGAGGGTCAATGTTGTGGACTCCCCGGAAAGCTCTCTCCCAAATGTAGACCACTGTGTTGCTACCATGGAGCAGCACGGTGACACAGTGGTTAGCACTGCTGACTCACAGCGTCAGGGACCTGGGTTCAATTCCAGGCTTGGGTCACTGTCTGTGTGGAGTTTGGACCTTCTCCCCGTGTCTGTGTGGGTTTCCTCCGGATGCTCCACTTTCCTCTCACACTGCAAAAGACGTGCTGGTTTAAAAAAAATAAGTGATTTTATGTGTGTACATTCTTTTTTATTTCAACCCATCCTCAGTCCAAATGGTAACTTCTTTCCCTGAATCCTGTCTAATTTTATTCATTATTTCCCTTCCTGACAGTGAACATAATCACAATTGTGACACTGACGAGCAGAAACTGTGGTCTGTCCAAATGTGTGACTCGTTACCTGGTGGCCATGTCAGCGGGGGATCTGCTGGTCATTATCCTCGACCTGATATTCAGACACATTCCCATTCTTTATGTGGAACAGTTTTATTTCCTGCACTGGGTTCCCGTGTGTAACATCCACGCCGTCCTGCTTTATGCAGCCACTGACTATTCTGTCTGGTTCACCGTCACTTTCACCTTTGATCGATTTGTGGCCATTTGCTGCCCCAAGCTGAAGAGTAAATACTGCAGTGAGAAATCGGCGGCTGTGGTGCTGGGAACAGTGACGGTGCTGAGCTGTTTAAAGAACATTTTCTGGTATTTTATGTTATTAAATAGGTATTCGCTGGTGAACAACCCCTGGTTTTGTGAGTTCTCAAGGGATGTGATGTTCTCTCCGGTCTGGACAACAATCGAGTTCCTCCACAACATTCTAACCCCGACTGTCCCGTTCGTCCTGATTCTGCTGCTCAACGTTTTCACCGTCAGACACATTTTAATGAGCAGCAGAGCCCGCAGGAGACTCCGGGCTCACAGCAGTGGGGAGAATCCCAGAGACCCAGAGATGGAGAGTCGCAGGAAATCCATCATTTTACTGTTTGTTATCTCAGCCAATTTCATCCTCTTATGGTCGACATTAATGGTTTTTTCTATATGGAGTCGGATGTATGATTTGGGCTATGAGTCGGTATGGTTAGATTCCTATGTTATGGAATTTGGTTTCATGTTGCAACTCACAAGTTGTTGTACAAACACTGCCATTTATGCTGTGACACAGACTCACTTCAGGCAGCAGCTAATAAATCTGCTGAAATATCCCCTTACTTCAATTCTTCAACTCATTAGACCCTGAGAGGAAACTACAACTACAAGACCCCTGACTCTTTCTGTTGGACTTTCAAATATAAATAACAAACAGCCTCACAGAGACAGAGAGAGTGACAGATAAAGAGAGAGAGAGGGCAGTGAGAGCAAAACTGGGAGTGATAGAGAGACGGAGGTTGACAGAGAGAGGGACGGGTACAAATACATGGAGCGTGACACAGTTTGAAAGAGTTTCTAACAGATACAGGTCGAGAAGCAGAGAGAGAGAGAGAAAGAGAAAGGACAGACACAGATAGGGACTCTCAGAGCGAGAAAAACAGGGATAGAGATTGGGGGAAATGGGGAGGGAGATGGACAGGGAATGAGAAAGGGAGACAGAGGGAGACAGATGGCAGAATGTAATGAGAGAGGGAGACTAAAACGGAAAGGGAGACAGAAAGGGAGGCAGAGAGAAACAGAGACAGAGAGCGTCAGTGAATTTAAAACAGTGAGACTGAATGAGTACAATGGACACAGCAAGAGCAAAAGACAGAGCGAGGTAGAGAGAGAGAGAAAGACAGATTAATAAGAAAAGGGGGACAGAGAAAGAGAGGGAGGAGGAGAGTGAGACTGAGAGGGAGGAGGAGACACGGATGAAGAGTGTAGAGAGAAGGTGAATGAGGGAGATGCAGAGAGACAGTAAGAGACACAGAGAAACAGGCAGAGAGAGAGAGAGACAGAGAGTGAGAGATACAGAGAGAGGCATGCACAGAAAGACAGAAAGAGACAGACAGAGAGACATACTTAATGACTTTAACGATAACCATCAGGTGGGGTTATTGGAATATGAGCTCCCTGTTTGAGACAGTTAATGCTGTCCAATCCGGGAGCCCTGCAGACGTATATAATATGGTGTGTCTCGGTTACCGGAAGTCAGGGTGTGTACACTCTGGGTGTGGATGTGATGGACTGGTGGTTTTATCACTACACTCTTAATATAGAAACTCAGCTAAAGTTCTGTGCACCCGCGTTCGAATCCCGTCACAGCAGATGGTGGAATTTGAATAAATATATCTGTAATTCAGAATCAGCTGGTGACCATAAAACCAGTGTCGATTTTCGGAAAAACACATCTGGTTCACCAATGTCCCAGGGAAGGAAATCTGTCGTCCTTATGTGGTCAGGACTAAATGTGACTCCAAGTGGTTGACACCTAATTGCCCTCTGAACATGGGCAACTCGGGATGGGCAATAAATGCTGGCCGGCCAGTGACACCCAAGTCCCAAGAGTGAATACAAATACTTTGTACTGGGAAATTTTAAACAAACGGTAAACTGTTTCTCACAGCTGGATAAATACCCAATCCCTCTGATCGAGGACTTAGCTTCAAAGCTGGCAGGAGGATCCTTGTTTCCAATTATGAACTTATTCACGTGCACTTATACTGACAGCTAGATGAGGTTTCCCAGCGATATTCAACAATTCATATTCAGAGGAAGTTTAACATTTATAAAGTGTCAAATGTAGGCTTACATTAACACTGCAATGAAGTTAATGTGAAAATCGCCTAGTCGCCACTCACTGGTGCCTGTTCGGGTAACACTGAGGGAGAATTTAGCATGGACACTGCACCTACCCAGCACGTCTTTCAGACTGCGGGAGGAAACCAGAGAAACCAGAGTAAACCCACGCAGATACAGAGAGAATGTGCAGACTCCGCACAGACAATGATCCAAGCCAGGAATTGAACCCAGGTCTCTGGCGTTATGAGGCAGCAGCGCTAACCACTGTGACACCTCGTCTACGGTGATAGTTTGGGCAAAGAAATTCCAGAAGGAGCTGCATGACGGTGCGGCCCATAATATTGGCCCAAATCCAGCTGTGGGCTTTATTACTGTCCGCCTACCATTATTGATTGGAACACCTTCCAGGAGGCCGAGTCGTTCAGGTCGGTGCCTTGAGTTGGCGACGATTAACAGACACTTGTCATATTCCCAATGGAAGAGACGGTAGAAATCATCATAGAAACCCTACATTGTAGAAGGAGGCCATTCGGCCCATCGAGTCTGCACCGACCACAATCCCACCCAGGTCCTACCCCCACATATTTACCCACTAATCCACGCATCTCAGGGGCAATTTTTAACCTGGCCAATCAACCTAACCCGCACATCTTTGGACTGTGGGAGGAAACCGGAGCACCCGGAGGAAACCCACGCAGACACGAGGAGAATGTGCAAACTCCACACAGACAGTGACCCGAGCCGGTAATCATGAACTTTCTCAAAACGCTCCCAGTGGCAGCCAATAATATTCGGCTGTGGACGGAAGATTACCCATTCCTGAATGAATTGAAGCAGCGAGTGCTGATGGGGGAATCCAAATGGCCATTACAGCCTGAATTGCACCCATATTGGAATAGAACATAGAACATAGAACATTACAGCGCAGAACAGGCCCTTCGGCCCACGATGTTGCACCGACCAGTTAAAAAAAAACTGTGACCCTCCAACCTAAACCAATTTCTTTTCGTCCATGAACCTATCTACGGATCTCTTAAACGCCCCCAAACTAGGCGCATTTACTACTGATGCTGGCAGGGCATTCCAATCCCTCACCACCCTCTGGGTAAAGAACCTACCCCTGACATCGGTTCTATAATGGCAGAGAGCAGCTGACTGTGGAAGATGGCACACGCCTTTGGGGTTCAAGAGTGTCATCCTGAGCCAGGGTCACCATCCCATGGTGAACTTTACCATGGCCACCCAGGAGTGGCAAACTGAAGATCCTCCAAGTTGCCCTGTTGGTGGCCAGGTATGGATACGAATATTTGCCCGTGGGTCAGTGTTGACAATATCAACAAGGGCAGAAGTACCACCAATTACTACTGTTCACACTTGGGAATGGCCAGGACATCCGTAGACGTGGCTGCACACGGAGATCATGGGGTCTATGTTCCTGGTAATGGTAGATGCTGATTCAAAATGGATGGCCGTACACAGGGTGAGTTACTCAAACACAAGGACAAGAGTGGAGAAACTTCACACCTCTTTCATGACACCCGGGATCCCGGAAATGTTAGTTTCTGAAAATGGACCACTCTTCATCAGCCAGGAATTTGTGCATTCGATGAAGTTGGACAGAATTTGACACGTTAGGACAGTGTCATATTACCCATCATCCAACGGCCTGGCAGAAAGAGCGGCCTAAACAGTAAAAGCAGGTTCAAAATACCATCCCTCAGTCTCTTTGGACACCAAACCATCCAGATTTCATCTTCAATTCCAGAATGACACCCTCCAACCTCCCCCCTTCAACAACTGGAATAGCCCCAGCAGAGTTGGTCATAGGAAGTTCACTCCGCCCAATGTTAAGTCTGACCTTCTGAGGGCGGGAGCTAACATCCAGTGCCGTTCCCACCAGCCGGGAGAGGCACCTAAAGGCAGGTGATAGGTTATTGGTAAAGAATCATGGCAATGGATCCGCGTGGTTATGAGGCACGGTCGAGTCTGGAACAGGGCCAGTTTCCTATCAAGTCCGCTTGGGAGATACCATCCTATGGGAATGCTTCAATCATCTACAAGCCATGAAGTCCCAGGCCGTGCAGGAAAAATCAATTCCCAGCAGACCGGGAACTTTGGAAAGAATTGCAGGCTCTCCGGCTCCTGTTCCTCATCTCCGCCAGTGGGAACCTCGGAGTCTGAAATGGACACAGTGGGTTTAGCCTCTCGATCACATTGTCACCCGATAAAGGGAACTCGGGCCACACGCTCATGGTGGAAGAGGCGAGCTCTGGTCTGCTGAACCCCACTCACTTCCGAGGCTGAGCAGCAGGAACCGGACCCAGCATTGAAACTCCAAAAAAGGCTTCCAAGGTGGTCAGCCCTCGGCGGTTACTCAGACCTCGAGGGGGAGGGGGTGCAGTGACTTCAATCAGGTTCATGAGTTGGACACGGGCAAATATAATCTACCAAACTGAGGCCTGTGAAATGTGCCCACTCAGGGAGCTCCACAGAGTGCAAGCTGCAGAGAGTGAAGCACTGAGAGCTGGGGTAAGTGTGGGAGTTTAGGGAAGTGGGTGGAGAGGTATTGCTGTGTCTTGTGTCCCTTACTGCCCGGTCCCTTACGGCCAGGTCCAGTGCGGGTAGGTGTCCCCCAGACATTACAGTTCAGAAAGTGACGTGAGCAGATGTGTTTATTGAGACTTTCAGAAGGCTTTCGACAAGGCCTCACATCGCAGACTGCCATGTAAAGTGAAAGCACATGGGATTACAGGCAATGTTTTGAGACGGAGAGAAAGCTGGTTCACTGATAGAAAGCAAAGAGTTGGCAATAAATGGGCCTTTTTCTGATTAGCAGTCAGTGTCTAGTGGGGTTCTGCAGGAATCTGTGCACGGACCCCAACTGCTCACATTATATATTAATTATTCTGAAAATGGAACTAAATGTATCATCTCCAAATTTGCAGATGGTAAAAGGTGTGTGAGGGTGAGCTATGAGAAACATGCAGACATGCTTCAGTGTGATTTGAACAGGCTCAATGTATGGGCATGTGCAAAGCAGTTGCAGTAAAATGTGGATAAATGTGAGGTTATCCAATTTAGCAGCAATAATAGGAAGGCAGATTATTATTTGAATGGGTGTAAATTGAGAGAGGTAGATACTCAGCGAGGCCTTGGTGTCCGTATGCATCAGTAAGTGAAAGTAAGCGCACATGTACAACAGGCAGTAAAGAAGACAACTGTAATGCTGCCCTTCATAGGGATAAGATTGGAGTACAGGAAGAGAGATGTGTTACTGCAGTTGTACAGGGCATTGCTGAGGCCACACTTTGAGTATTGTGTGCAGTTTTGGTGTCCTTATCTGAGGAAGGATATCCTCGCTATCGAGGGAGTACAGCGAATGTTTACCAGGCTGATTCCTGGGATGGCAAGTCTGTGATATGAAGAGAGACTAAGTCGGTTAGGGCTTTATTCATTGCAGTTCATTAGAGTGAAACATATAATATTGGACCATGTTTAGACAGGGTAGATTCAGAAAGAATGTTCCTGATGCTCAGGGAGTTGAGGACTCGGGTTCATGGTTTGAGGATAAGCATCAACCTTTTAGAACAAAGGTGAGGAGAAATTTCTCCACTCTGATGATCTATGGACTTCGCTACCACAGAAAGTAGCTGAGGCCAAAACCTTTCGTGATTTCAGGAAGAAATTATGTATCGCTCTCGGGGCTAAAGTGCTCACGGGATATGGGAGCAAGGGATGGTCAGGATATTGAAGTTGATGATGATCCATGATCAAACTGAATGTCGGAGCTGGGTCGAAGGGCCGAATGGCCTGCTCCTGCTGTTCCTATATTTCAATGTTTCTATGATTGTGAAGCTGAGGTAAGTCTGTACACGGTGTGAATCTGAACATGATCCGAGTCCGAACCTTGTGTGAATCTGAACAGCGTCTCTGTCTGAACCTGGGTGGGTCTGAACCTGGTGCGGGGCCTCTCGACATGATTGCCAGTATTCCACTTGCCTTCCTAACTGCCGATTGAACCTGCAGGTTAACCTTTAGAGAATCTTGAACAAGGCCTCCCAAATTCCTTTGTGCACCTGATTTTCTAAGCATTTCCACATTTAGAAAATAGTCTCTGCCTCCATTCCTCCTTCCAAAGTGCATAACCTCACACTTTTCCTCATTGTATTCCATCTGCCCCCTCTTTATCCACTGTCCTAACCTGTCCAAGTCCTTCTGCAGCCCTCCTCCTCCCCCTCCCACTTCCGCAATACTCCCTGTCCCTCTGCATATCATTGTATCATCACCAAACTTAGCAACAGTGCCTTCATTTCGTTTTTCCAAATTATTAATGTGTATTGTGAAAAGTTGTGGTCCCAGCACCGACCCCCGAGGCGCACCACTTGTCACCAGGTGCCATCCTGAAAGAAGATCCCTTCATCCCCACTCTCTGCCTTCTGCCAGTCAGCCAATCCTCTATCCATGCCAGGATCTTACCTTCAACACCATTGGCACTTAACTTATATAACAGTCTCCTATGCTGCGCCTTATCAAAGAAAGATCACCACCAATGCCACCACAATTTCCTCAGCTATGTCTTTAAGAACACTGGGGTGTAGTCCATCCGGTCCAGGTGATTTATCCACCCACAGACCTTTCAGTTTCCCCAGAACCTTCTCCTGAGTGATGGCCACTACACCCACCAGTGTCCCCCGACTCTCCTGGAGCTCTGGCATCCCACTGGTGTCTTCCACCGTGAAGACTGATGCAAACTATTCAGTTTCTCTGCCATTTCTTTGTTTCCTATTATTCCTTCTCCAGCCTCATTTTTCAGTGATCCAATGGCTATTTTTGCCTCTCTCTTAACTTTTATATATTGGAAAACCTCCTCCTCTCCTCTTTTATAATACAAGCTTGCTGACACTCATATTTCATCTTCTCCCCTCTTATTGCTTTTTTAAGTTGTCCTCTGCTCGCTTCCCAATCTTCTGCCTTCCCACTAATCCTTGCCACTAAGGATGCTTTCCCTTTTGTGTTTTTGCTGTCCTTGGCTTCCCCGTCAGCCATGGATTCCTCGTCCTCCCTGTGGCATGTTTCCTCCTCCTTGGGATGAATTCCTGTTGTGCCTCCCAAATAACTCTCAAGAACTCCTGCCATTGCTGTTCCACTGTCTTCCCTGCTCGGCTCCCTTTCCAATCAACTCTGGCCAGCTCCACCTTCATGTCCTTGTAGTTATCTTTATTTAATTCAAATACCTTTACATCTGATTCCAGGTTCTTCCTCTCAAACTGCAGGGTAAATTCTATCATATTGTGGTCACTCCTCCCTGAGGGTTCCTTCACCTTAAGTTCCCTAATCAAGTCTGCCTCATTACACATCGCCAAATCCAGAATTGCCTGTTCTGTAGTAGGCTCTGTCACAAACTGCTCCAAAAACCCTCTCTTAGACATTCCACAAATTCCTTTTCTTGGGATCCACGACCTACCTGATTTTCCCAGTCCACCTTAGAATCTTAGAAACCTACATATTGAATTCCCCCGTGATTATTGTAACATTGCCTTTTCTATCTCCTGATGTATTTTCTGCCCCTCATTTTCTCACTATCCTCATCCCTGCCCTCAGACTGTACTTTACCCTTTACCTCCGCCAATCAGACACGATGTTTACATTTGAAGGCCAGTTTCCAATGTTCAAAGTCTCTCTATTTTTCCCTTGCCTCCTTTTTCCCTTTTGCCTGTAATTCAGATTGATTCAATTATTTTGCTTGCTGTTCCTCCTTTTCCTTTTCCCTGTAATTCAAATAGTTTAAATTATTTTTTACATTGAGTCAGTTTCATTTGTAACTGAATTTCCAACGATTCTGACTGAGCTTCTGACAATTCCAAATGTTGTGCTATTGCCACAATTATCACTCCTTTCTGTACTCTGTCAGACAATGTCAACTGCAATGTGTTTCCAATTCCAAAAGCTTTGCTTTAGTCACTGTCTGTCAGGTAACTTGCGTGACTTCCTCCACCCGCAGAAACTTCTGAGCCTCTGAAAGAGACATTAATCCAAACCACACTCCCTATTTAAACTGGAATACAACACCTGAAAAGAAAACACAAATCTGCTCACCGCTCACTGTCTTTGAGTTCACTAATCCCAAATCAATCCAGAAATACAGGTTTCAATCCCGGAGCCCCCAGTTGTTCTCAGTCAGGTTGGATACTCCCAGGTGTTCCATGAAGCTCGAGTGACCTGTAACTCGTTACCTTGAATCTGGCTAGAAGGAGCACGAGAGGTTTCACTTCAGGTGTGAGTGAACTGACCCACGAGGAACTCTTATTCAATACAAAGTTTAAATAAGAATATTGTTGACATGTATAGTAAGACAATTAGCAAGAACTTTTAACAGTTTCAAACAAGAAACACAACAACCACGATAATGTACAACTCTGAAGGAAATATCTCTAGTGTGTTCCAACCAAAGCCAACATCCAATCCACAAAACCCTCCAAATCACCACAATACAGCAGAGGTTCATGCCGAATTATTACACGTGTCCAGCCTCCTGGGCTGAATGCTCAAAATCCCTTGAGAAACTCAGCAGAGGTTGCAGTCGAGTCTGTTCCACAAAACACAGCCTTTTCAAAAGAGAAGGACAGGGAGAGGGAGAGAGATTGCTTCTGAGCTTGCTGCTAAACTGCTTCCCAAAACTAAACTAAAAGACCAAAAAAAAACCACCACCTGACTGCCGCAGCTTAGCTCCACCTCCATGTAAGCTGCATGATTTAAACAAAATTGCTTAAAGGTCCACTCACATGACAACATTAACACTGTCACTCTCAACTCAGCACTCCCCATTACCCCAACACTCTCTCTCTCTCACCAACACTATCCTGTCACGTCAACACACCCCCTCACCTCAACACACCCCCGCTCACCTCAATACTCCCCTTCCCCTCTCTACACAATCTCTATCACACAGACATTACACCCTTTCTCCTCAACACTAGCCGTCTCGCTTCTAAGTTCTCCCTCTCACATTTACATTGTCCCATAGAGGGTTAACATCAATTCCTCTCACCAGACCACGCGCTCTCAATTCAACACTCCCCCAATCAACACATCTCTCCCCCTCTCACCTTAACATGTTCCCACCTCACATCAATCCTCCCGCTCACCTCTACATTACCCCACGCACCACAACACTACCCATCTCATCTTGACGCTCCTCACCTCAAGATCCCCAAGATATGAATTTCCCGTCCCACACCACATGGGAGTCGGAGCAGATGGGCACAAACCGTGTCAAGATCCAATTACCTCTGGTGGGATTATCCGAATTTGGGGAGAGCGCGGGGCCAAATCCTACACTCTGTCTCACATCAACATTCTCCCTCTCTCATATCAGCTCTCTCTTCTCATCTCAGCACTCTGTCTCGCCTCAGCTCCCGCCATCTCATTTTAACTTTCCCCCTCACCTCAACAAACTCCCCCTCATCTCAAGACACCGCCTCTCAACTCATCACTCTCCCCCTCACTTCCATAATAAACTTTCACTCCACACACAGCCCCCCACTCCACACAACCCAAACATCCGCCCGCTGTCCCTGCCCTGGGTGTGTTTGCTGGGGAAATTACAGATGGAGTTTTATCTTGTGTTTCCCCGATGCTACACCTGTCCCTGCAGATGCAGAAATAACCTGATTCTTATTGGAACCAGGTATTTAGGAACAGCAGTGACCGCACTCTCCTTTCACAACCTGCACAGATACATTACTGAATTGCTCTGATTGTCAATACACATCCAGGTGCATGGCTAACCTCATCCCTACTGCCTTTACCTTCCAGGTGTATCACCAACTTCATTCTTATTACCAACTGACAAACAGATACATCACTGACCTCACTCTTATTGTCGCTACTGATTCCCTGCGACCCCCACGTTACAAAACGAATAAAGGCAACACAGCAGCAGCGTCACACAAACTGTCTCAAAAACCTTCCGCTCCTTCAATCATTCTGATCCGGGGCTGATCTCAACAACATAAAGTTTGAATGCAGAATGTAAGTTTGTTCCTCCACGAATACACTTGGTTTAAATAATTGCGGAACAGAGCATCTATTTCAGGTCAAGCAGAGGTGGCAGTGTGGGAGCATGGTGCTAAATATCAGAATTATCTGTATCAATATCTGACTGCTCAGAGACCGGAATTAAAATAAATATATTCACTGCATGTGAAACATGTATAAAATGATATGCATTAAAAAGTTACTGCTGGTGTTCAGTGACTGGAACTAATGTTATTCACCTTGAGATCTCTATAAATGTACCTCTTCTGATCTGTACAGTCAGTTGGAGAAACGGATTTCGAAATGTTTTTCAATTAGATTGTATAAGATCTCCACATGCATTTTCACAAATTCCCTCAATAAATCCCCAGCTGAATTTAACAAGGCAATCCCCACCAATTGAATTCTGGTTTTCACTCTGCGTGAGATGTCAGCACCTCCCGGAATGTCACCCCGCTTGGTTAACGCTGACACACAGACTCACTGTTACTGGGAGATATTGCAAAGTGTTCTTGTGTTGGATCGGGTCATCTCACTGTCCCAATACTGCAAACAATCACAATATGGAACGGGTTCTCACTTCTACACAGGACAATTATTCCCCATTTGGCATTGATTGCAACCAGTTGGTCAATCTGATTTACTTTACTGGGACAGTTTTCACCTGGCCTTCATCAATCGAGTGATTGAGTTTAGGAGTCCGGGGATAATGATGCAGCTTTCTATGACGCTCGTCAGACCCCACTTGGAGTACTGTGCTCAGTTCTGGTCGCCTCATTACAGGAGGGACGTGGAAATTATTGAAAGGGTGCAGAGAAGATTAACAAGGATGTTGCCTGGATTGGTTGGCATGCCTTATGAGGATATGTTGAGAGAGCTCGGTCTTTTCTCCTTGGAGAGATGAAGGATGAGAGGTGACCTGATAGAGGTATACAAGATGTTGAGTGGTACAGATCAGGTGGACTCACAGAGGCTTTTTCCCAGGGCTGAAATGGCTGCGACGAGAGGACACAGGTTAAAGGTGCTGGGGAACAGCTACAGAGGAGATGTGAGGGGTAAGTTTTGCACTCAGAGGGTGGTGGGTGAGTGGAATCGGCTGCCGTCAGTGGTGGTGGAGGAAAACTCGATGGGGTCTTTTAAGAGACTCCTGGATGAGTACATGGGACTTAATAGGATTGAGGGTTCTAGGTAAGCCGATATATGAGCCTAGGCACGTAGGGACATGACCAGCGCAACTTGTGGGCCGAAGGGCCTGTTTGTGCTGTAGCTTTTCTATGTTCTATACAACAGAAAACGTTTGCAATTAATTCATTCGAATTCCCAAATGTCTGAACTGTATTTCGGAACGATCTGAAGGAGTATTTCACAAACTAGAACAACAAATTAACAGAAGACCGTTATTATAAAAGCACAAATGGAAAATATCAATATCAGTGGGGCTGTTTTGGGATTACTTCATGGACAGTGATGGAAACGTGTTTGATACAGAAGATACACGTCCCTTTTATCAGCCTGTTTGAATTGGCAGTGCAGCAAGACCATATACTTTACCCAGTGCTGTCCCTATCCTTGGAAATGTTCAATGGAAGCACAATTTACAGTAACCCAATGGCAAATACAGAAACATGGTTCAGAATGGGCTTCGACACAGAGTAAACACCCTTTGCAGTGAACTATTCAATGGGACACTGCAGAGTGAGCTTTGCTCTGTCTGCAATCCCGTGTGTAACTGTTCTGGGAGGGTTTCAGAGGGCAGTATCAAGAGGAGATGTATCTGTGTTGAACTTTGCTTCACCCATATCTGGGATTTTTTTCTGGCAATATACAGGGAGAGCAGAACTATATGTATCTCTGTGTCCACCTGCGCTCGAGTTCCTGATGTGACAGTGTCGAGAGATTTTCTGTGTACCTTACCCTGTGCTGCTCCTGCTCAAGTCTTTAGTGTTTGGACAGTCTATGCAGACATTTTTTGTGCATCTCACCCTTGCTACCCCTTCACTGGAGTTCTTGGTGAAACAGTGCGATGGGAGATTTCTGGAAATCTCAGCCTGAGCTGCATCTGAGCTCACACTAGTTGCATCTGTCTTGGGAGAGTTTGATGGGGACATGAGAGAGGGAGATTTACTCCACATTTAACCACGTACTATCCCTATCCTGGGTATCCTGGGAGTGTTTGATGAGGACACTGTAGAGAGAGGTTTATTATGTATCTACCCCCCCACCCCGGCCAATGCTGTAGCTGTTCTGGGTGGTGCAGAGGGAACTTTACCGTGTGAATGTTTGATGGGCACAGTCTTAAATTTACTCTGTGTCTATCCCCATGCTGTACACGTCCTGGGAGTGTTTGATGAGGACATTGATGAGGGAAATTTACTCTGTATCTAACCCCGTCCAGTACCTGTCCTGTACGTTGCCCGTCTCCCAAGTTAGCATGGCTAATCCAACTAACTCCCACATCTTTGGAGTGTGGGAGGAAACGTGAGCACACAGAGGATTCCCACGCAGACAGGGGAGAACGTGCACACTCCACACAGAGAGTGACCCGAGGCTGGAATCAAACCCGGGTCTTTGGCGCCATGAGGCAGCAGCGCCAACCAATGTGTTACAGAACCTCACCCCTCACCACAAAATTCCCCTCTCACCTCAACACTCCCCCCGCCCCCCTCGCCTCAACGCTCTCCCCCTCTCGCCTCAACGCTCTCCCCCCTCGCCTCAACGCTCTCCCCCCTCTCGCCTCAACGCTCTCCCCCTCTCGCCTCAACGCTCTCCCCCCCTCGCCTCAACGCTCTCCCCTCCTCGCCTCAACGCGCTCCCCCCTCGCCTCAACGCTCTCCCCCTCTCGCCTCAACGCTCTCCCCCCCTCGCCTCAACGCTCTCCCCCCTCGCCTCAACGCTCTCCCCCCTCGCCTCAACGCTCTCCCCCCTCGCCTCAACGCTCTCCCCCCTCGCCTCAACGCTCTCCCCCCTCGCCTCAACGCTCTCCCCCCTCGCCTCAACGCTCTCCCCCCTCGCCTCAACGCTCTCCCCCTCTCGCCTCAACGCTCCCCCCTCTCGCCTCAACGCTCCCCCCCTCTCGCCTCAACGCTCTCCCCCCTCGCCTCAACGCTCTCCCCCCCCCTCGCCTCAACGCTCTCCCCCCCTCGCCTCAACGCTCTCCCCCCCTCGCCTCAACGCTCCCCCCCTCTCGCCTCAACGCTCTCCCCCCCTCGCCTCAACGCTCTCCCCCTCTCGCCTCAACGCTCCCCCCTCTCGCCTCAACGCTCCCCCCCCCTCTCCTCAACGCTCTCCCCCTCTCGCCTCAACGCTCTCCCCCTCTCACCTCAACGCACTCCCCCTCTCGCCTCAACGCTCTCCCCCCTCTCGCCTCAACGCTCTCCCCCTCTCGCCTCAACGCTCTCCCCCCTCTCGCCTCAACACTCCCCCCTCTCACCTCAACGCTCTCCCCCTCTCACCTCAACGCTCTCCCCCTCTCACCTCAACGCTCTCCCCCTCTCACCTGTACACACTGTGTATCTCACCCTCTGCTATACCTGCACTGGAGATTCGTGTTTGGACAGTGTAGAGGGAGATAGTTTGTGTATCTGGGCCTGTGCTGCATCTACAATGAGGGTATTTGATGGGAGTGTAGAGGCAGCTTATCCTTGTAAATGTCTGATGGGCGCAAGCTTACGGATATCGAGCCTGAAGGTTGCCTGACTAAGTTGAACCTTCACTTTAGCAGCCATGAGGCAGCCTGGTCACACAGTTAAGATGGGGTGGGAGTGACACTGGACCTCTGTAGCTGACATTGGAGTGTTTGATGGGATGTTGCAGGTGATGTTTGCTCCGTGTTTAAGGGCTGTCACCGTTCCCTCCGCACTCTGGCTGGCAGCGTGAGGGGACAGACTGGCTTCGCACCTAATCCCTGCAGTAAATATCCTGGGACTGTTTGTTGGATCAGTGTGTATTGATATAACACCATGTTGTTCCCCTCTCATCTGAAAGCTCCCTCCTCACATCAACACACTCCCTCTCACCTCAGCAACCGCCTCTCACCTCAACTCCCACCGTCCACAGCAACACCCCTCACCTCAACACTGAGCCTCTCACCTCAAAATTCCCCTGCACCTCAACACTCTCTCTCTCACTCCACTCACATCAAAAATAGGGTTGACCTTGTGAGTTCCTTCAATCTTTCTGATTCTAGGCTGCCATCAACAGCATAAAGTTTCACTGTGCACGGTCCGTCTGTTCCTCCAGAACAAAGAACAATACAGCACAGGAACAGGCCCTTCGGCCCTCCAAGCCCGTGCCGCTCCCTGGTCCAAACTAGACCATTCTTTTGTATCCCTCCATTCCCACTCCGTTCATATGGCTATCCAGATAAGTCTTCAACGTTCCCAGTGTGTCCGCCTCCACCACCTTGCCCGGCAGCGCATTAGAGGCCCCCAGCACCCTCTGTGTAAAATATGTCCTTCTGATATCTGTGTTAAACTTCCCCCCTTCACCTTGAACCTATGACCCCTCGTGAACGTCACCACCGACCTGGGGAAAAGCTTCCCACCGTTCACCCTATCTATGCCTTTCATAATTTTATACACCTCTATTAGGTCACCCCTCATCTTCCGTCTTTCCAGGAAGAACAATCCCAGTTTACCCAATCTCTCCTCATAACTAAGCCCCTCCATACCAGGCAACATCCTGGTAAACCTTCTCTGTACTCTCACCAAAGCCTCCACGTCCTTCTGGTAGTGTGGCGACCAGAACTGGACGCAATATTCCAAATGCGGCCGAACCAACGTTCTATACATCTGCAACATCAGACCCCAACTTTTATACTCTATGCCCCGTCCTATAAAGGCAAGCATGCCATATGCCTTCTTCACCACCTGTGACGTCACCTTCAAGGATCTGTGGACTTGCACACCCAGGTCCCTCTGCGTATCTACACCCTTTATGGTTCTGCCATTTATCGTATAGCTCCTCCCTACATTATTTCTACCAAAATGCATCACTTCATATTTATCAGGATTTAACTCCATCTGCCATTTCTTTGCCCAAATTTCCTGCCGATCTATATCCTTCTGTAGCTTCTGACAATGCTCCTCACTTTCTGCAAGTCCTGACAATTTTGTGTCGTCCGCAAACTTACTGATCACCCCAGTTACACCTTCTTCCAGATCGTTTGCATAAATCACAAACAGCAGAGGTCCCAACACAGAGCCCTGCGGAACACCACTAGTCACAGGCCTCCAGCCGGAAAAAGACCCTTCCACTACGACCCTCTGTCTTCTGTGACCAAGCCAGTTCTCCACCCATCTAGCCACCTCCCCCTTTATCCCATGAGATCCAACCTTTTTCACCAGCCTACCATGAGGGACTTTGTCAAACGCTTTACTAAAGTCCATATAGACGACATCCACGGCCGTTCCCTCGTCAACCATTCTGGTCACTTCTTCAAAAAAACTCCACCAGGTTAGTGAGGCATGACCTCCCTCTCACAAAACCATGCTGACTATCGTTAATGAGTTTATTCCTTTCTAAATGCGCATACATCCTATCTCTAAGAATCTTCTCCAACAACTTCCCCACCACGGACGTCAAGCTCACCGGCCTATAATTTCCCAGGTTATCCTTCCGACCCTTCTTAAATAACGGGACCACATGAGCTATCCTCCAATCCTCTGGGACCTCACCTGCGTCCAGTGACGAGACAAAGCTTTGCGTCAGAGGCCCAGCGATTTCATCTCTCGTCTCCCTGAGCAGCCTTGGATAGATTCCATCAGGCCCTGGGGATTTGGCAGTCTTTATATTATCTCACAAACCTAAAACTTCCTCCCTTGTAATGGAGATTTTCTCCAACGGTTCAACACTCCCCTCCAAGACACTCCCAGTCAACACATCCCTCTCCTTTGTGAATACCGACGCAAAGTATTCATTTAGGATCTCCCCTACTTCTTTGGGCTCCAAGCATAATTCCCCACTTTTGTCCCTGAGAGGTCCGATTTTTTCCCTGACAACCCGTTTGTTCCTAACGTATGAATAAAATGCCTTGGGATTCTCCTTAATCCTGTCTGCCAAGGACATTTCGTGACCCCTTTTTCCCTTCGAATTCCCCATTTCAGTTCCTTGCTACTTTCTTTGTACTCCTCCAGAGCTCCCTCCGTTGTTAGTTGCCTGGACCTAACATACGCCTCTCTTTTCTTTATGACCAATCCCTCAATTTCCCTGGTTATCCACGGTTCTCGAATCCTATCCTTTTTTACAGGCACATGCCTGTCCTGTAGCCCTAACAACTGTTCCTTAAAAGACTCCCACATGCCAGATGTGGATTTACCCTCAAAGAGCCTCTCCCAATCAAGAGCTGCCAATTTCTGCCTAATCCCACGAAAGTTAGCCTTCCCCCAATCCAACACCTTACCCTTGGGACACCACTCATCCTTTCCCATCACTATCCTAAAGCTAACAGATTTGTGGTCACGATTTGCTACATGTTCCCCGACCGAAACTTTGAAGACCTGACCGGGCTCATTCCCCAGTACTAGGTTCAGTATAGCCCCCCCTCTAGACGGGCTATCTACATATTGTTCCAAAGAACCCTCCTGTACACATTTTACAAATTCCTCCCCATTCAGAGTCCCAGCTCTCAGTGATTTCCAGTCTTTCCCAGGGAAATTGAAGTCTCCCACTACAACAACCCTATTTTTCCTGCACCTATCCAGTATCTCCTGACATATCCGTTCTTCCACTTCCCTTGGGCTGTTGGGGGGCCTGTAGTATAGCCCCAACATAGTGACTGCGCCCTTCCTGTTTCTAAGCTCCACCCAGAGTGACTCGTTACACGACCCCTCTGAATTGTCCTCCCTCTGCACCGCTGTAATATGCTCTCCAACTAATACTGCTTCTCCCCCACCTCTTTTGGCCCCTCCTCTGTCTCGCCTAAAACACTTGTACCCCGGAATATTCCGCTGCCAGTCCTGTCCCTCTTTCAACCAAGTCTCTGTCACCGCAACCACATCCAAATCCCTCGTGAGCATTAAGGCCCTCAGTTCGTCTGTCTTACCTGCTACGCTCCTTGCATTGAAGTATAAGCACTCCAGACCTCCAGGCCCAGTGAGGTCATCCTCCCCCAGAGTGCTCTTCTTCTTTGCCAGCCTTGACCCAGCCCCAAGCTCGTCCCCAGCCTCTACACTTGTAGACCTAATATTTTGATCCCCACCCCCCTGCCATACTAGTTTAAACCCCCCCGAACTGCACTAGCAAAACTCCCAGCCAGGATATTCGTGCCCTTCCAACATATTTGTGACCCGTCCTTCTTGTACAGGTGCCATCCTCTCCTGAAAACTTCCCATTGATCTAGGGAAATGAAGCCCTCCCTCCTGGACCAGTCCTTTAGCCAAGCATTCAATTGTACCAACTCCCTATTCTTAGCCTCACTGGCACCAGGCATTGGGAGCAGCCCGGAGATGGCCACCCTGGAGGCCCTACTTTTTAGTCTATTTCCCGACTCCCTGAATTGCTCTCGTAGGATCCCCCTGCTCTTCCTATCTACGTCATTTGCATCAATGTGTACAATGATATCCGTTTCTTTATCTTCCCCTTTTAAGATGCCTCCTATCCGCTCGGTGACATCCATTTCCCCAGCACCAGGTAGGCAGACTACCATCCTGGAGTCCCGTTCGCACCCACAGAATCGCCTGTCTGTGCCTCTAACCGACGCATCCCCCACCACTATTGCTCTCCTAACCCCTCTATTTCCTTTCCAGGCCACAGAGCCTGACTCTGTGCCAGTGACCTGGTCAGAAATACCCGAGTGTTAAATAATTTCTGAATAGAGCATCTATTTCAGGTCAGGGAAAGATAGCGGCGTTGAAGCATGATGCTAAATACCAGCATTAACTATACCAATGTCTGATTTCTCCATGTCCAGTGTTACATTGATTTGGGTGAGAATTTAGGAGGCATGGTTAGTAAGTTTGCAGATGACACCAAGATTGGTGGCATCGTGGACAGTGAAGAAGGTTATCTCCGATTGCAATCGGATCTTGATCAATTGGGCCAGCGGGTTGACAAATGGCAGATGAAGTTTAATTTAGATAAATGCAAGGTGATGCATTTTGGTAGATGGAATCAGGGCAGGATTTACTGAGTTAATGGTAGAGCGTTGGGGAGAGTTACAGAACAAAGAAATCGAGAGCAGGGGTGAGGGAAAAACAGACATTGACAGCAAAACAGAGGTGTGGGTTGAAGTGAGGTGGTGGGATGAGACACAGGATCTGGGGGCTGTCCAGTGTGGGGTCAGTGCCCAGCTCCCTGTCTCTGGAGAAAAGCCTCAGTCACAGCCCTCTGGGATTCCCAATTTAGAGAAATAAACAACTAAATAAACAAAGAAATAAATGTTGTGAGGCTGAATTTAAAAAGTATCCAAGGAATGGACACAGCTTGTTCCCGGTTTAAAGAGGGGAGTTTATCTCTTTCTGTCACTAAGATGTTGTCCATTCAGACTCGGAATATACGTGGCGTTCAGTGTCTGGGTGGGAGGATTACACCAGGCATGAAGCTGGGAGAATTACATTTCTCCCCTTTGTCCCGTCCGGATAGCGTCAAATTGTTGCCCCGTGATCTGGCTGTGCATCAATAACCAGCTGCCTTTCCTGAACTCCAACTTGTAAACACGCAAATTTAAAATGGAACTGACTGTAAAACATGTGAGGGACGAGGGAGGGAATCGTTCCCAATTCCAGAGTCCTGACTGTGTTTTTAGAAGGGGTGGTGCCAGGGGCAGGGGCTCAGGACAGGGGATTACGATCCCTGCCTCTGTCACTCCAGCTTTCCGGGCTGGAGAGAATTGTTGTGTTTCACTGGAGTGGAGCGAATCCTGCTCTTTGCCCCAAGGTTTAATGCAGCCTCTGTGACTAGGCCACAATTCAAGCCCGAAATGCAGCAGAAACAGATGGAGAGAGAGACAGAGAGAGTGAGGGGAGAAATGAGGGGGATATAAAACAGCTGGATGTGGTGGGTTAAACTGAGGCGGTTAGTGGGAGCAGGGCTTCAATGAGGGATACACTCTGCATTTTAATTCTGAGGGCCCGTTGGGGCGTGTCTCAGTCTCTTTGCCTCTGCCTCCATCTCTGCCTGTTGCAGTCTCTTTGTCTCATTCTCTCTCTCTCTGTCGCTGCCTGTAAACATTTACTCAATTGTAAAATCTTTGCAAACTAGATGCCTGTCCGTTTCGACATTACAATCATGCAGGAATTGAGAGAGAGAGCTCCACTATGAGAAAGCCTGCACTGAAATTTAAAATTCCCATTATTTTTGGGATCTTCGTATGCACAGGGTGAAAACTCCACACAGACAGTGACCAAAGGTGGGAATGGAACGCGATTCACTGGCGCTGTGAGGCAGCAGTGCGAACCATGTGCCACCGTGCCCTTGAACGAAATGGCTTGCTCGGCCATTTGGGAGGACAGCTGAGAGTCAGACACGTTGCTGTGGCTCTGGAATGACATGTAGACCAGACCAGGTAAGGACGGCAGATTTCCTTCTCTATGGACATTACTGAAGCAGGGGGAGGGTGAATGGGTGCAGAGAGAAATTGAGAGTGAGAGGGAGTGAGAGTGACAGGGAGAAAGAGGGAGACAGCGAGTTCCAGGCTCCCACCACCCTCTGTGTAAAACAACTTGCCTCGGACACCTCCTTTAAACCTTCCCCCTCACACCTTAAACCTATTCCCCCGAGTAATTCACTCTTCCACCCTGCGAAAGCTTCTGACTATCCAGTCTGTCCATGCCCCTCATAATCTTGTAGACTTCTATCAGGTCTCCCCTCAACCTCCGTCGTTCCAGTGAGAACAAACCAAGTTTCTCCAACCTCTCCTCATAGCTAATGCCCTCCATACCAGGCAACATTCAGAAAAAACTTTTCTGTACTCTCTCCAAAGCCTCCACATCCTTCTGTTAGTGTGGTGACCAGAATTGAACACTATATTCTACATGCGGCCTGACTAAGATTCTATAAATCTGCAACATGATTTGCCAATTTTTAAACTCAATGCCCCGGCCGATGAAGGCAAGCATGCCGTATGCCTTCTTGACGACCTTCTCCACCTGCTTTGCCACACAGTGACCCGTGTACCTGTCAAATTCAACAATAAACTAAAATGTAAAAAAGACAAACAAATTCAACAACAACAACCCCAACATTGAAAACCACGAATAAATTCAACAACCCCAACATTGAAATCCCAAATGCCTTCTTGACTACCTTCTCCACCTGCGTTGCCACTTTCAGTGACCTGTGCACCTGTACACTCAGATCCCTCTGCCTTTCAATACTCTTAAGGGTTCAGCCATTTACTGTATATTTCCGATCTGGACTGGACCTTCCAAAATGCATTACCTCACATTTGTCCGGATTAAACTCCATCTGCCACCTCTCTGCCCAAGTCTTCAACCAATCTATTGAAGATAGATCGCCCCCTGCAATCCCTCCCCTGCATCCCCTCCCCCAGCCCCACCGCTTCCTCCACCCCTGCCCCACCCCCTACGCCTGCAAACCCTCCCCCATGCAACCGCTGCCCCGCAACGCCTTATTCCCTTCCCTACAACCCTTCTTCCGCAACCCCTTTCCCCAACCCCCGCAAACCCTCCCCACTTCAACCACTCTCCTGCCACCCCTGCCCCGCAACCCCTCACCCCTTGCCCCTCACTCCCACAACTACTCACCCCATCCCCCCCAACACCTCGCCCGCTTCTCCGCAACCCCTCACTCCACAACCTCTCCACCCGCAACCCCTCACTGCCTGCCCCTCACCCCCATCCCCCACAACTACTCACCCCAACCCCTCACCCCCTGCCCCTCACCCCCATCCCCCGCAACTACTCACCACATCCCCCCAACACCTCGCCCGCTTCTCCGCAACCCCTCACTCCACAACCTCTCCACCCGCAACCCCTCACCCCCGCCCCTCACCCCCATCCCCCACAACTACTCACCCCAACCTCTCTCCCCCGCCCCCTCAATACCAATTGAGTCTAATCAATGTACTTGGACTATCAGCGACCATACCTTGTGTATTGATGTGTTTGTCCAGAGGCTTCTTCAATCAGAGAGTCCCTGCCTCCAGCAGCCACTCAGGCAGCGAGTTCCAGATTTCCAACACAGTCTGCTCAACATTCTGTACCCACATCCCCTCTGAAACACACTCACCTTTAACCTCTGCCCTTTGGTCAAACCCAGACCAAGATGGCACTGGGCATGCGCTCTCCCCACATTGCCCCTCACAAAGATGGCACTGAACATGCGCTCTCCTCACATTGCCCCTCACAAAGACGGCGGCGGTGCAGGCGCACAGCCCCGCTGTAAACATGGCGGCGGTGAACTCGGGGCAGAAACGGGGAACAATACTGGGCTCCCGCTGGGTACAAACGGGGAACCGGCGATTTCATTCTCTGAGTTTCCGCTGTACACAAACCTGGTTATGAATCCTCTCCGCCCACCCGCCGGATCCATCGCTCCCCCCGAGCCGCCATTCCACTCACTGACATCATACCCATTGCCATCCCGCACACTGCGCATGCTCCACTCCCAGCCCCGCCCCTCATTCACTCCGATTGGTTGGAGGACCAGCCCCTCCCGCTCGGTCCTCCAGTCTCGCCCCCTTCTCCTCCTATTGGTCCGGAGCTGCCGTCAATCAGCCGGGCATTGTGACGGTGTGAGATGGTGGGCGGGGCAACAGCACCAGGTTAAAGGTCAACAGGTCTATTTGGCAGCACAAGACACGAGCTTTCGGAGCACTGCTCCTTGATCAGGGGAGTGGGAGATGTGTTCACAAACAGGGCCGACAGAGACACTAACTCAATTTACGCAATAACGGTTGGAATGTGAGTCTTCGGGGAAGCGTTCTCCAAGGCTGCCTTCACGACACACGACAGCGCAGAGTCACTGAGCAGAGACTGATAGTCAAGTTCCACACACATGAGGACGGTCCCAACCGCCATCTTGGGTTCATGTCACACTATCTGGATGACCTGGATGAGGAAGTGGAGGGATGGGTTGGTAAGTTTGCCGACGACACGAAGGTTGGTGGGGTTGTGGATAGTCTGGAGGGATGTCAGAAGTTACAGAGGGACATAGATAGGATGCAAGACTGGGCGGACAAGTGGCAGATGGACTTCAACCCAGATAAATGCTTCGTGGTCCATTTTGGCAGGTCGAATGGGATGAAGGAGTACAATATAAAGGGAAAGACTCTTAGTACTGTAGAGGATCAGAAGGACCTTGGGGTCCGGGTCCATAGGACTCTAAAATTGGCCCTGCAGGTGGAGGAGGTGGTTAAGAAGGCGTATGGTGTGCTGGCCTTTATCAGTCGAGGGATTGAGTTCAGGAGTCCGGGGATAATGATGCAGCTACATAAGTCCCTCGTCCGACCCCACTTGGAGTACTGTGCTCAGTTCTGGTCGCCTCATTACAGGAAGGATGTGGAAAAGATTGAAAGGGTGCAGAGGAGATTTACAAGGATGTTGCCTGGATTGAGTGGCATGCCTTATGAGGATAGGCTGAGGGAGCTCGGTCTTTTCTCCTTGGAGAGACGTAGGATGAGAGAAGACATAATAGAGGTATATAAGATGTTGAGAGGCTTTTTCCCAAGGTGGAAAGGGCTGCTATGAGAGGACACAGGTTTAAGTTGCTGGGGGGGGGGGGGGGGGTAGGTACTGGGGAAAAGTAAGGGGGAAGTTTTTCACACAGAGGGTGGTGGGTGAGTGGAATCGGCTGCCGTCAGTGGTGATGGAGGCAAACTCAATAGGGTCTTTTAAGAGACTCCTGGATGAGTCCATGGGACTTAATAGGATGGAGGGTTATAGGCAGGCCTAAAAGGTAGCGTTATGTTCGGCAAAACTTGTGGGGCCGAAGGGCCTGTTTTGTGCTGTAGTTTTCTATGTTTCTATCTGTAACCCCCACGAATTGCCTGGCCTTGCAGAATCTCACTAACTGTCCTGTCTGGAGACAATACACATCTTTCACCGCTGCTTAACCCTCTCTCCACTCACATTGTCTGTACCTTTCAGACTTGCTTACCTGTAAAGACTCGCATTCCAACCGTTATAATGCACTGGCTAAAGCCAAACACAGTAAGAAGTTTAACAACACCAGGTTAAAGTCCAACAGGTTTATTTGGTAGCAAAAGCCACACAAGCTTTCGGAGCTCCAAGCCCCTTCTTCAGGTGAGTGGGAATTCTGTTCACAGACAGGGCTTATAAAGACACAGACTCAATTTACATGAATAATGGTTGGAATGCGAATACTTACAGCTAATCAAGTCTTTAAGATACAAAGAACGTGAGTGGAGAGAGCATTAAGAGAGGCTAAAAAGATGTGTATTGTCTCCAGACAAGACAGCCAGTGAAACTTTGCAGGTCCAGGCAAGCTGTGGGGGTTACAAATAGTGTGACATGAACGCAATATCCCGGTTGAGGCCGTCCTCGTGTGTGCGGAACTTGGCTATCATTTTCTGCTCAGCGACTCTGCGCTGTTGTGTGTCGTGAAGGCCGCCTTGGAGAACGCTTACCTGAAGATCCAAGGCTGAATGCCCGTGACTGCTGAAGGGCATAAACATGAGAAGAGAAACAGTCAGTAACACAGGGTGCTGCGGGGAGAGGGGTTACAGAGTGACAGTGTGAGGGAGCTGGATTAACATCAGTACAGACACAGTCAGCAACACAGGCTGCTGGGGGGAGAGGGGTTACTGAGTGACAGTGTGAGGTATCTGGATTAACATCAGTACAGATACAGTCAGTAACACAGGGTGCTGCGGGGAGAGGGGTTACAGAGTGACAGTGTGAGGGAGCTGGATTAACATCAGTACAGATACAGTCAGGAACACAGGGTGCTGGGGGAGACGGTTTACTCAGTCACAGTGTGAGGGAGCTGGATTAACATCAGGACAGATACAGTCAGTAACACAGGGTGCTGGGGAAGAGGGATTACTCAGTCACAGTGTGAGGGAGCTGGATTAACATCAGTACCGATTCAGTCAGTAACACAGGGGTCTGGGGGAGATGGGACACTGAGTGACAGTGTGAGGGAGCTGCATTAACATCAGTACAGACACAGTCAGTAACACAGTGTGCTGTGGGGACAGGGGTTACTGAATTACAGTGTGAGGGAGCTGCATTAACATCAGTACAGACACAGTCAGTAACACAGAGTGCTGGGGGGAGAGGGGTTACTGAATGACAGTGTGAGGGAGCTGCATTAACATCAGTACAGATTCAGTCAGTAACACGGTGCTGGGGGAGAGGGGATACTGAGTGACAGTGTAAGGGAGCTGGTTTAACATCAGTGCAGATACAGTCAGTAACACAGGGTGCTGGGGGGAGAGGGGTTGCTGAGTGACAGTGTGAGGGAGCTGGTTTAACATCAGTGCAGATAAAGTCAGTAACACAGGGTGCTGGGGGGAGAGGGGTTACTGAGTGACAGTGTGAGGGAGCTGGATTAACATCAGTACAGACACAGTCTGTAACACAGGGTGCTGGGGGAGGGGGGTTACTGAGTGACAGTGTGAGGGAGCTGGATTAACATCAGTGCAGATACAGTCAGTAACACAGGGTGCTGGGGGAGAGGGTTTACTCAGTCACAGTGTGAGGGAGCTGGATTAACATCAGTACAGATACAGTCAGTAACACAGGTTGCTGGGGAAGAGGGTTAGTGAGTGACAGTGTGAGGGAGCTGGATTAACATCAGTAGAGATACAGTCAGTAACACAGGGTGCTGGGGGAGAGGGATTACTCAGTCACAGTGTGAGGGAGCTGGATTAACATCAGTACCGATTCAGTCAATAACACAGGGGTCTGGGGGAGATGGGATACTGAGTGACAGTGTGAGGGAGCAGCACTAACATCAGTACAGACACAGTCAGTAACACAGGGTGCTGGGGGGACAGGGGTTACTGAATTACAGTGTGAGGGAGTTGCATTAACATCAGTACAGACACAGTCAGTAACACAGGGTGCTGCGGGGAGAGGGGTTCCTGAATGACAGTGTGAGGGAGCTGGATTAACATCAGTGCAGATACAGTCAGTAACACAGGGTGCTGGGGGAGAGGGTTTACTCAGTCACAGTGTGAGGGAGCTGGTTTAACATCAGTGCAGATACAGTCAGTAACACAGGGTGCTGGGGGGAGAGGGGTTGCTGAGTGACAGTGTGAGGAAGCTGGTTTAACATCAGTGCAGATACAGTCAGTAACACAGGGTGCTGGGGGGAGAGGGGTTACTGAGTGACAATGTGTTGGAGCTGGATTAACATCATTAGAGACACAGTCAGTAACACAGGTACTGGGGGGAGAGGGGTGACTGAGTGTCAGTGTGAGGGAGCTGAACTAACATCAGTCAAGATACAGTCAGTGACACAGGGTGCTGGGGGAGAGGGGTTACTGAGTGTCAGTGTGAGGGAGCAGGATTAACATCAGTACAGACACAGTCAGTAACACAGGGTGCTGGGGGAGAGGGGTTACTGAGTGACAGTGTGAGGGAGCTGGATTAACATTAGTACAGATACAGTCAGTAACACAGGGTGCTGGGGGAGATGGGTTACAGAGTGACAGTGTGAGGGAGCAGGATTAACATCAGTACAGATACAGTCAGGAACACAGGGTGCTGGGGGAGAGGGGTTACAGAGTGACAGCGTGAGGGAGCTGGATTAACATCAGTACAGACACAGTCAGTAACAAAGGGTGCTGGGGGAGAGGCGTTACTGAGTGACAGTGTGAGGGAGCTGGATTAACATCAGTGCAGATACAGTCAGTAACACAGGGTGCTGGGGGAGAGGGTTTACTCAGTCAAAGTGTGAGGGAGCTGGATTAACATCAGTACAGATAGTCAGTAACACAGGGTGCTGGGGGAGAGGGGTTACAGAGTGACAGTGTGAGGGAGCTGGATTAACATCAGTACAGACACAGTCAGTAACACAGGGTGCTGGGGGAGAGGGGTTCCTGAGTGACAGTGTGAGGGAGCTGGATTAACATCAGTACAGATACAGTCAGTAACACAGTGTGCTGGGGGAGAGGGGTTACTGAGTGACAGTGTGAGGGAGCTGGATTAACATTAGTACAGATACAGTCAGTTACACAGGGTGCTGGGGGAGAGGGGTTACAGAGTGACAGTGTGAGGGAGCTGGATTAACATCAGTACAGATACAGTCAGGAACACAGATTGCTGGGGGAGAGGGGTTACAGAGTGACAGTGTGAGGGAGCTGGATTAACATCAGTACAGACACAGTCAGTAACACAGGGTGCTGGGGGAGAGGGGTTACAGAGTGACAGTGTGAGGGAGCTGGATTAACATCAGTACAGATACAGTCAGTAACACAGCGTGCTGGGGGAGAGGGGTTACTGAGTGACAGTGTGAGGGAGCTGGATTAGCATCAGTACAGATACAGTCAGTAACACAGGGGCTGGAGTAGGGGGGCGACTGAGTGGCAGTGTGAGGGAGCTGTACTAACATCAGTAGAGATACAGTCAGTAACACAGGGTGCTGGGGGAGATGGGTTACAGAGTGACAGTGTGAGGGAGCTGCATTAACATCAGTACAGATTCAGTCAGTAACACATCGTGCTGGGGTAGAGGGGATACTGAGTGATACACAGTCAGTAACACAGGGTGCTGGGGGAGAGGCGTTACTGAGTGACAGTGTGAGGGAGCTGGATTAACATCAGTACAGATACAGTCAGTAACACAGGGTGCGGGGGGAGAGGGTTTACTCAGTCACAGTGTGAGGGAGCTGGATTAACATCAGTACAGATAGTCATTAACACAGGGTGCTGGGGGAGAGGGGTTAAAGAGTGACAGTGTGAGGGAGCTGGATTAACATCAGTACAGACACAGTCAGTAACACAGGGTGCTGGGGGAGAGGGGTTCCTGAGTGACAGTGTGAGGGAGCTGGATTAACATCAGTACAGATACAGTCAGTAACACAGTGTGCTGGGGGAGAGGGGTTACTGAGTGACAGTGTGAGGGAGCTGGATTAACATCAGTACAGACACAGTCTGTAACACAGTGTGCTGGGGGAGGGGGGTTACTGAGTGACAGTGTGAGGGAGCTGGATTAACATCAGTGCAGATACAGTCAGTAACACAGGGTGCTGGGGGAGAGGGTTTACTCAGTCACAGTGTGAGGGAGCTGGATTAACATCAGTACAGATACAGTCAGTATCACAGGTTGCTGGGGAAGAGGGTTAGTGAGTGACAGTGTGAGGGAGCAGCATTAACATCAGTAAAGACACAGTCAGTAACACAGGGTGCTGGGGGGACAGGGGTTACTGAATTACAGTGTGAGGGAGTTGCATTAACATCAGAACAGACACAGTCAGTAACATAGGGTGCTGGGGGGAGAGGGGTTACTGAATGACAGTGTGAGGGAGCTGCATTAACATCAGTACAGATTCAGTCAGTAACACAGGGTGCTGGGGTAGAGGGGATACTGAGTGATACACAGTCAGTAACACAGGGTGCTGGGGGAGAGGCGTTACTGAGTGACAGTGTGAGGGAGCTGGATTAACATCAGTGCAGATACAGTCAGTAACACAGGGTGCTGGGGGGAGAGGGGCTGCTGAGTGACAGTGTGAGGGAGCTGGTTTAACATCAGTGCCGATACAGTCAGTAACACAGGGTGCTGGGGGGAGAGGGGTTACTGAGTGACAATGTGTTGGAGCTGGATTAACATCATTAGAGACACAGTCAGTAACACAGGTGCTGGGGGGAGAGGGGTGACTGAGTGACAGTGTGAGGGAGCTGTACTAACATCAGTCAAGATAGAGTCAGTAACACAGGGTGCTGGGGGAGAGGGGTTACTGAGTGACAGTGTGAGGGAGCAGGATTAACATCAGTACAGACACAGTCAGTAACACAGGGTGCTGGGGGAGAGGGGTTACTGAGTGACAGTGTGAGGGAGCTGGATTAACATTAGTACAGATACAGTCAGTAACACAGGGTGCTGGGGGAGAGGGGTTACAGAGTGACAGTGTGAGGGAGCTGGATTAACATCAGTACAGATACAGTCAGTTACACAGGGTGCTGGGGGAGAGGGGTTACAGAGTGACAGTGTGAGAGAGCTGGATTATCATCAGAACAGATACAGTCAGGAACACAGATTGCTGAGGGAGAGGGGTTAGAGAGTGACAGTGTGAGGGAGCTGGATTAACATCAGAACAGATACAGTCAGGAACACAGATTGCTGGGGGAGAGGGGTTACAGAGTGACAAGGTGAGGGAGCTGGATTAACATCAGTACAGACGCAGTCAGTAACACAGGGTGCTGGGGGAGAGGGGTTACTGAGTGACAGTGTGAGGGAGCTGGATTAACATCAGTACAGATACAGTCAGTAACACAGGGGCTGGAGTAGGGGGGCGACTGAGTGGAAGTGTGAGGGAGCTGTACTAACATCAGTAGAGGTACAGTCAGTAACACAGGGTGCTGGGGGAGAGGGGTTACTGAGTGACAGTGTGAGGGAGCTGGATTAACATCAGTACAGACACAGTCAGTAACACAGGGTGCTGGGGGAGAGGGGTTACTGAGTGACAGTGTGAGGGAGCTGGATTAACATTAGTACAGAAACAGTCAGTAACACAGGGTGCTGGGGGAGATGGGTTACAGAGTGACAGTGTGAGGGAGCTGGATTAACATCAGTAGAGATACAGTGAGTAACACAGGGTGCTGGGGGAGAGGGATTACTCAGTCACAGTGTGAGGGAGCTGTATTAACATCAGTACCAATTCAGTCAATAACACAGGGGTCTGGGGGAGATGGGATACTGAGTGACAGTGTGAGGGAGCTGGATTAACATCAGTACAGACACAGTCAGTAACACAGGGTGCTGGAGAAGAGGGGTTACTGAGTGACAGTGTGAGGGAGCTGGATTAACATCAGTACAGATACAGTCAGTAACACAGGGTGCTGGGGGAGATGGGTTACAGAGTGACAGTGTGAGGGAGCTGGATTAACATCAGTACAGATACAGTCAGGAACACAGGGTGATGGGGGAGAGGGGTTACAGAGTGACAGTGTGAGGGAGCTGGATTAACATCAGTACAGACACAGTCAGTGACACAGGGTGCTGGGGGAGAGGCGTTACTGAGTGACACTGTGAGGGAGCTGGATTAACATCAGTGCAGATACAGTCAGGAACACAGGGTGCTGGGGGAGAGGGTTTACTCAGTCACAGTGTGAGGGAGCTGGATTAACATCAGTACAGATAGTCAGTAACACAGTGTGCTGGGGGAGAGGGGTTAAAGAGTGACAGTGTGAGGGAGCTGGATTAACATCAGTACAGACACAGTCAGTAACAGAGGGTGCTGGGGGAGAGGGGTTCCTGAGTGACAGTGTGAGGGAGCTGGAATAACATCAGTACAGATACAGTCAGTAACACAGTGTGCTGGGGGAGAGGGGTTACAGAGTGACAGTGTGAGGGAGCTGGATTAACATCAGTCCAGACACAGTCTGTAACACAGGGTGCTGGGGGAGGGGGGTTACTGAGTGACAGTGTGAGGGAGCTGGATTAACATCAGTGCAGATACAGTGAGTAACACAGGGTGCTGGGGGAGAGGGTTGACTCAGTCACAGTGTGAGGGAGCTGGATTAACATCAGTACAGATACAGTCAGTAACACAGGTTGCTGGGGAAGAGGGTTAGTGAGTGACAGTGTGAGGGAGCTGGATTAACATCAGTAGATATACAGTCAGTAACACAGGGTGCTGGGGGAGAGGGATTACTCAGTCACAGTGTGAGGGAGCTGGATTAACATCAGTACCGATTCAGTCAATAACACAGGGGTCTGGGGGAGATGGGATACTGAGTGACAGTGTGAGGGAGCAGCATTAACATCATTACAGACACAGTCAGTAACACAGGGTGCTGGGGGGACAGGGGTTACTGAATTACAGTGTGAGGGAGTTGCATTAACATCAGTACAGACACAGTCAGTAACACAGGGTGCTGCGGGGAGAGGGGTTACTGAATGACAGTGTGAGGGAGCTGCATTAACATCAGTACAGATTCAGTCAGTAACACAGGGTGCTGGGGTAGAGGGGATACTGAGTGACAGTGTGAGGGAGCTGGTTTAACATCAGTGCAGATACAGTCAGTAACACAGGGTGCTGGGGGGAGAGGGGTTGATGAGTGACAGTGTGAGGGAGCTGGTTTAACATCAGTGCGGAGACAGTCAGTAACACAGGGTGCTGGGGGGAGAGGGGTTACTGAGTGACAATGTGTTGGAGCTGGATTAACATCATTAGAGACACAGTCAGTAACACAGGTGATGGGGGGAGAGGGGTGACTGAGTGACAGTGTGAGGGAGCTGTACTAACATCAGTCAAGATACAGTCAGTAACACAGGGTGCTGGGGGAGAGGGGTTACAGAGTGACAGTGTGAGGGAGCAGGATTAACATTAGTACAGACACAGTCAGTAACACAGGATGCTAGGGGAGAGGGGTTACTGAGTGACAGTGTGAGGGAGCTGGATTAAGATTAGTACAGATACAGTCAGTTACCCAGGGTGCTGGGGGAGAGGGGTTACAGAGTGACAGTGTGAGGGAGCTGGATTAACATCAGTACAGATACAGTCAGGAACACAGATTGCTGGGGGAGAGGGGTTACAGTGTGACAGTGTGAGGGAGCTGGATTAACATCAGTACAGACGCAGTCAGTAACACAGGGTGCTGGGGGAGAGGGGTTACTGAGTGACAGTGTGAGGGAGCTGGATTAACATCAGTACAGATACAGTCAGTAACACAGGGTGCTGGGGAGAGGGGTTACTGAGTGACAGTGTGAGGGAGCTGGATTAACATCAGTACAGATACAGTCAGTAACACAGGGGCTGGAGTAGGGGGGCGACTGAGTGGAAGTGTGAGGGAGCTGTACTAACATCAGTAGAGATACAGTCAGTAACACAGGGTGCTGGGGGAGAGGGGTTACAGAGTGACAGTGTGAGGGAGCTGGATTAACATCAGTACAGATACAGTCAGGAACACAGGGTGCTGGGGGAGAGAGGTTACAGAGTGACAGCGTGAGGGAGCTGGATAACATCAGTACAGACACAGTCAGTAACAAAGGGTGCTGGGGGAGAGGCGTTACTGAGTGACAGTGTGAGGGAGCTGGATTAACATCAGTGCAGATACAGTCAGTAACACAGGGTGCTGGGGGAGAGGGTTTACTCAGTCAAAGTGTGAGGGAGCTGGATTAACATCAGTACAGATAGTCACTAACACTGGGTGCTGGGGGAGAGGGGTTACAGAGTGACAGTGTGAGGGAGCTGGATTAACATCAGTACAGACACAGTCAGTAACACAGGGTGCTGGGGGAGAGGGGTTCCTGAGTGACAGTGTGAGGGAGCTGGTTTAACATCAGTACAGATACAGTCAGTAACACAGTGTGCTGGAGGAGAGGGGTTACTGAGTGACAGTGTGAGGGAGCTGGATTAACATCAGTACAGACACAGTCTGTAACACAGGGTGCTGGGGGAGAGGGGTTACTGAGTGACAGTGTGAGGGAGCTGGATTAACATCAGTGCAGATACAGTCAGTAACACAGGGTGCTGGGGGAGAGGGTTTACTCAGTCACAGTGTGAGGGAGCTGGATTAACATCAGTACAGATACAGTCAGTAACACAGGGTGCTGGGGAAGAGGGTTGTGAGTGACAGTGTGAGGGAGCTGGATTAACATCAGTAGAGATACAGTCAGTAACACAGGGTGCTGGGGGAGAGGGATTACTCAGTCACAGTGTGAGGGAGCTGGATTAACATCAGTACAGATACAGTCAGGAACACAGATTGCTGGGGGAGAGGGGTTACATTGTGACAGTGTGAGGGAGCTGGATTAACATCAGTACAGACGCAGTCAGTAACACAGGGTGCTGGGGGAGAGGGGTTACTGAGTGACAGTGTGAGGGAGCTGGATTAACATCAGTACAGATACAGTCAGTTACACAGGGTGCTGGGGGAGAGGGGTTACAGAGTGACAGTGTGAGGGAGCTGGATTATCATCAGAACAGATACAGTCAGGAACACAGATTGCTGAGGGAGAGGGGTTACAGAGTGACAGTGTGAGGGAGCTGGATTAACATCAGAACAGATACAGTCAGGAACACAGATTGCTGGGGGAGAGGGGTTACAGAGTGACAGTGTGAGGGAGCTGGATTAACATCAGTACAGACGCAGTCAGTAACACAGGGTGCTGGGGGAGAGGGGTTACTGAGTGACAGTGTGAGGGAGCTGGATTAACATTAGTACAGAAACAGTCAGTAACACAGGGGCTGGAGTAGGGGGGCGACTGAGTGGAAGTGTGAGGGAGCTGTACTAACATCAGTAGAGGTACAGTCAGTAACACAGGGTGCTGGGGGAGAGGGGTTACTGAGTGACAGTGTGAGGGAGCTGGATTAACATCTGTACAGACACAGTCAGTAACACAGGGTGCTGGGGGAGAGGGGTTACTGAGTGACAGTGTGAGGGAGCTGGATTAACATCAGTACAGATACAGTCAGTAACACAGTGTGCTGGGGGAGAGGGGTTACTGAGTGACAGTGTGAGGGAGCTGGATTAACATCAGTACAGACACAGTCTGTAACACAGGGTGCTGGGGGAGGGGGGTTACTGAGTGACAGTGTGAGGGAGCTGGATTAACATCAGTGCAGATACAGTCAGTAACACAGGGTGCTGGGGGAGAGGGTTTACTCAGTCACAGTGTGAGGGAGCTGGATTAACATCAGTACAGATACAGTCAGTAACACAGGTTGCTGGGGAAGAGGGTTAGTGAGTGACTGTGTGAGGGAGCTGGATTAACATCAGTAGAGATACAGTCAGTAACACAGGGTGCTGGGGGAGAGGGATTACTCAGTCACAGTGTGAGGGAGCTGGATTAACTTCAGTACCGATTCAGTCAATAACACAGGGGTCTGGGGGAGATGGGATACTGAGTGACAGTGTGAGGGAGTTGCATTAACATCAGTACAGACGCAGTCAGTAACACAGGGTGCTGCGGGGAGAGGGGTTACTGAATGACAGTGTGAGGGAGCTGCATTAACATCAGTACAGATTCAGTCAGTAACACAGGGTGCTGGGGTAGAGGGGATACTGAGTGACAGTGTGAGGGAGCTGGTTTAACATCAGTAGAGATACAGTCAGTAACACAGGGTGCTGGGGGAGAGGGATTACTCAGTCACAGTGTGAGGGAGCTGGATTAACATCAGTACCGATTCAGTCAATAACACAGGGGTCTGGGGGAGATGGGATACTGAGTGACAGTGTGAGGGAGTTGCATTAACATCAGTACAGACGCAGTCAGTAACACAGGGTGCTGCGGGGAGAGGGGTTACTGAATGACAGTGTGAGGGAGCTGCATTAACATCAGTACAGATTCAGTCAGTAACACAGGGTGCTGGGGTAGAGGGGATACTGAGTGACAGTGTGAGGGAGCTGGTTTAACATCAGTGCAGATACAGTCAGTAACACAGGGTGCTGGGGGGAGAGGGGTTGATGAGTGACAGTGTGAGGGAGCTGGTTTAACATCAGTGCGGATACAGTCAGTAACACAGGGTGCTGGGGGGAGAGGGGTTACTGAGTGACAATGTGTTGGAGCTGGATTAACATCATTAGAGACACAGTCAGTAACACAGGTGCTGGGGGGAGAGGGGTGACTGAGTGACAGTGTGAGGGAGCTGTACTAACATCAGTCAAGATACAGTCAGTAACACAGGGTGCTGGGGGAGAGGGGTTACAGAGTGACAGTGTGAGGGAGCAGGATTAACATCAGTACAGACACAGTCAGTAACACAGGATGCTGGGGGAGAGGGGTTACTGAGTGACAGTGTGAAGGAGCTGGATTAAGATTAGTACAGATACAGTCAGTTACCCAGGGTGCTGGGGGAGAGGGGTTACAGAGTGACAGTGTGAGGGAGCTGGATTAACATCAGTACAGATACAGTCAGGAACACAGATTGCTGGGGGAGAGGGGTTACAGTGTGACAGTGTGAGGGAGCTGGATTAACATCAGTACAGACGCAGTCAGTAACACAGGGTGCTGGGGTAGAGGGGTTACTGAGTGACAGTGTGAGGGAGCTGGATTAACATCAGTAAAGATACAGTCAGTAACACAGGGTGCTGGGGAGAGGGGTTACTGAGTGACAGTGTGAGGGAGCTGGATTAACATCAGTACAGATACAGTCAGTAACACAGGGGCTGGAGTAGGGGGGCGACTGAGTGGAAGTGTGAGGGAGCTGTACTAACATCAGTAGAGATACAGTCAGTAACACAGGGTGCTGGGGGAGAGGGGTTACAGAGTGACAGTGTGAGGGAGCTGGATTAACATCAGTACAGATACAGTCAGGAACACAGGGTGCTGGGGGAGAGGGGTTACAGAGTGACAGCGTGAGGGAGCTGGATTAACATCAGTACAGACACAGTCAGTAACAAAGGGTGCTGGGGGAGAGGCGTTACTGAGTGACAGTGTGAGGGAGCTGGATTAACATCAGTGCAGATACAGTCAGTAACACAGGGTGCTGGGGGAGAGGGTTTACTCAGTCAAAGTGTGAGGGAGCTGGATTAACATCAGTACAGATAGTCACTAACACTGGGTGCTGGGGGAGAGGGGTTACAGAGTGACAGTGTGAGGGAGCTGGATTAACATCAGTACAGACACAGTCAGTAACACAGGGTGCTGGGGGAGAGGGGTTCCTGAGTGACAGTGTGAGGAAGCTGGTTTAACATCAGTACAGATACAGTCAGTAACACAGTGTGCTGGGGGAGAGGGGTTACTGAGTGACAGTTTGAGGGAGCTGGATTAACATCAGTACAGACACAGTCTGTAACACAGGGTGCTGGGGGAGAGGGGTTACTGAGTGACAGTGTGAGGGAGCTGGATTAACATCAGTGCAGATACAGTCAGTAACACAGGGTGCTGGCGGAGAGGGTTTACTCAGTCACAGTGTGAGGGAGCTGGATTAACATCAGTACAGATACAGTCAGTAACACAGGGTGCTGGGGAAGAGGGTTAGTGAGTGACAGTGTGAGGGAGCTGGATTAACATCAGTAGAGATACAGTCAGTAACACAGGGTGCTGGGGGAGAGGGATTACTCAGTCACAGTGTGAGGGAGCTGGATTAACATCAGTACCGATTCAGTCAATAACACAGGGGTCTGGGGGAGATGGGATACTGAGTGACAGTGTGAGGGAGCTGCATTAACATCAGTACAGACACAGTTAGTAACACAGGGTGCTGGGGGGACAGGGGTTACTGAATTACAGTGTGAGGGAGTTGCATTAACATCAGTACAGACACAGTCAGTAACACAGGGTTCTGGGGCGAGAGGGGTTACTGAATTACAGTGTGAGGGAGCTGCATTAACATCAGTACAGATTCAGTCAGTAACACAGGGTGCTGGGGTAGAGGGGATACTGAGTGACAGTGTGAGGGAGCTGGTTTAACATCAGTGCAGATACAGTCAGTAACACAGGGTGCTGGGGGGAGAGGGGTTGCTGAGTGACAGTGTGAGGGAGCTGGTTTAACATCAGTGCAGATACAGTCAGTAACACAGGGTGCTGGGGGGAGAGGGGTTACTGAGTGACAATGTGTTGGAGCTGGATTAACATCATTAGAGACACAGTCAGTAACACAGGTGCTGGGGGGAGAGGGGTGACTGAGTGACAGTGTGAGGGAGCTGGATTAACATGAGTACAGATACAGTCAGTAACACAGGGTGCTGGGGGAGTGCGGTTACAGAGTGACAGTGTGAGGGAGCTGGATTAACATCAGTACAGGTACAGTCAGTAACACAGGGGCTGGAGTAGGGGGGCGACTGAGTGGAAGTGTGAGGGAGCTGTACTAACATCAGTGGAGATACAGTCAGTAACACAAGATGCTGGGAAGAGGGGTTACTGAGTGACAGTGTGAGGGAGCTGGACTAACATCAGTCAAAATACAGTCAGTAACACAGGGTGCTGGGGGAGAGGGGCTACTGAGTGACAGCGTGAGGGAGCTGGATTAACATCAGTACAGACACAGTCAGTAACACAGGGTGCTGGGGGAGAGGGGTTACTGAGTGACAGTGTGAGGGAGCTGGATTAACATCAGTGCAGATACAGTCAGTAACACAGGGTGCTGGGGGAGAGGGTTTACTCAGTCACAGTGTGAGGGAGCTGGATTAACATCAGTACAGATAGTGAGTAACACAGGGTGCTGGGGGAGAGGGGTTCCTGAGTGACAGTGTGAGGGAGCTGGTTTAACATCAGTACAGATACAGTCAGTAACACAGTGTGCTGGGGGAGAGGGGTTACTGAGTGACAGTGTGAGGGAGCTGGATTAACATCAGTACAGACACAGTCTGTAACACAGGGTGCTGGGGGAGAGGGGTTACTGAGTGACAGTGTGAGGGAGCTGGATTAACATCAGTGCAGATACAGTCAGTAACACAGTGTGCTGGGGGAGAGGGTTTACTCAGTCACAGTGTGAGGGAGCTGGATTAACATCAGTACAGATACAGCCAGTAACACAGGGTGCTGGGGGAGAGGGGTTACTGAGTGACAGTGTGATGGAGCAGGATTAACATCAGTACAGACACAGTCAGTAACACAGGATGCTGGGGGAGAGGGGTTACTGAGTGACAGTGTGAAGGAGCTGGATTAAGATTAGTACAGATACAGTCAGTTACCCAGGGTGCTGGGGGAGAGGGGTTACAGAGTGACAGTGTGAGGGAGCTGGATTAACATCAGTACAGATACAGTCAGGAACACAGATTGCTGGGGGAGAGGGGTTACAGTGTGACAGTGTGAGGGAGCTGGATTAACATCAGTACAGACGCAGTCAGTAACACAGGGTGCTGGGGTAGAGGGGTTACTGAGTGACAGTGTGAGGGAGCTGGATTAACATCAGTAAAGATACAGTCAGTAACACAGGGTGCTGGGGAGAGGGGTTACTGAGTGACAGTGTGAGGGAGCTGGATTAACATCAGTACAGATACAGTCAGTAACACAGGGGCTGGAGTAGGGGGGCGACTGAGTGGAAGTGTGAGGGAGCTGTACTAACATCAGTAGAGATACAGTCAGTAACACAGGGTGCTGGGGGAGAGGGGTTACAGAGTGACAGTGTGAGGGAGCTGGATTAACATCAGTACAGATACAGTCAGGAACACAGGGTGCTGGGGGAGAGGGGTTACAGAGTGACAGCGTGAGGGAGCTGGATTAACATCAGTACAGACACAGTCAGTAACAAAGGGTGCTGGGGGAGAGGCGTTACTGAGTGACAGTGTGAGGGAGCTGGATTAACATCAGTGCAGATACAGTCAGTAACACAGGGTGCTGGGGGAGAGGGTTTACTCAGTCAAAGTGTGAGGGAGCTGGATTAACATCAGTACAGATAGTCACTAACACTGGGTGCTGGGGGAGAGGGGTTACAGAGTGACAGTGTGAGGGAGCTGGATTAACATCAGTACAGACACAGTCAGTAACACAGGGTGCTGGGGGAGAGGGGTTCCTGAGTGACAGTGTGAGGAAGCTGGTTTAACATCAGTACAGATACAGTCAGTAACACAGTGTGCTGGGGGAGAGGGGTTACTGAGTGACAGTTTGAGGGAGCTGGATTAACATCAGTACAGACACAGTCTGTAACACAGGGTGCTGGGGGAGAGGGGTTACTGAGTGACAGTGTGAGGGAGCTGGATTAACATCAGTGCAGATACAGTCAGTAACACAGGGTGCTGGCGGAGAGGGTTTACTCAGTCACAGTGTGAGGGAGCTGGATTAACATCAGTACAGATACAGTCAGTAACACAGGGTGCTGGGGAAGAGGGTTAGTGAGTGACAGTGTGAGGGAGCTGGATTAACATCAGTAGAGATACAGTCAGTAACACAGGGTGCTGGGGGAGAGGGATTACTCAGTCACAGTGTGAAGGAGCTGGATTAACATCAGTACCGATTCAGTCAATAACACAGGGGTCTGGGGGAGATGGGATACTGAGTGACAGTGTGAGGGAGCTGCATTAACATCAGTACAGACACAGTTAGTAACACAGGGTGCTGGGGGGACAGGGGTTACTGAATTACAGTGTGAGGGAGTTGCATTAACATCAGTACAGACACAGTCAGTAACACAGGGTTCTGGGGCGAGAGGGGTTACTGAATTACAGTGTGAGGGAGCTGCATTAACATCAGTACAGATTCAGTCAGTAACACAGGGTGCTGGGGTAGAGGGGATACTGAGTGACAGTGTGAGGGAGCTGGTTTAACATCAGTGCAGATACAGTCAGTAACACAGGGTGCTGGGGGGAGAGGGGTTGCTGAGTGACAGTGTGAGGGAGCTGGTTTAACATCAGTGCAGATACAGTCAGTAACACAGGGTGCTGGGGGGAGAGGGGTTACTGAGTGACAATGTGTTGGAGCTGGATTAACATCATTAGAGACACAGTCAGTAACACAGGTGCTGGGGGGAGAGGGGTGACTGAGTGACAGTGTGAGGGAGCTGGATTAACATGAGTACAGATACAGTCAGTAACACAGGGTGCTGGGGGAGTGCGGTTACAGAGTGACAGTGTGAGGGAGCTGGATTAACATCAGTACAGGTACAGTCAGTAACACAGGGGCTGGAGTAGGGGGGCGACTGAGTGGAAGTGTGAGGGAGCTGTACTAACATCAGTGGAGATACAGTCAGTAACACAAGATGCTGGGAAGAGGGGTTACTGAGTGACAGTGTGAGGGAGCTGGACTAACATCAGTCAAAATACAGTCAGTAACACAGGGTGCTGGGGGAGAGGGGCTACTGAGTGACAGCGTGAGGGAGCTGGATTAACATCAGTACAGACACAGTCAGTAACACAGGGTGCTGGGGGAGAGGGGTTACTGAGTGACAGTGTGAGGGAGCTGGATTAACATCAGTGCAGATACAGTCAGTAACACAGGGTGCTGGGGGAGAGGGTTTACTCAGTCACAGTGTGAGGGAGCTGGATTAACATCAGTACAGACAGTGAGTAACACAGGGTGCTGGGGGAGAGGGGTTCCTGAGTGACAGTGTGAGGGAGCTGGTTTAACATCAGTACAGATACAGTCAGTAACACAGTGTGCTGGGGGAGAGGGGTTACTGAGTGACAGTGTGAGGGAGCTGGATTAACATCAGTACAGACACTGTCTGTAACACAGGGTGCTGGGGGAGAGGGGTTACTGAGTGACAGTGTGAGGGAGCTGGATTAACATCAGTGCAGATACAGTCAGTAACACAGTGTGCTGGGGGAGAGGGTTTACTCAGTCACAGTGTGAGGGAGCTGGATTAACATCAGTACAGATACAGCCAGTAACACAGGGTGCTGGGGAAGAGGGTTAGTTAGTGACAGTGTGAGGGAGCTGGATTAACATCAGAAGAGATACAGTCAGTAACACAGGGTGCTGGGGGAGAGGGATTACTCAGTCACAGTGTGAGGGAGCTGGATTAACATCAGTACAGATACAGTCAGGAACACAGATTGCTGGGGGAGAGGGGTTACATTGTGACAGTGTGAGGGAGCTGGATTAACATCAGTACAGACGCAGTCAGTAACACAGGGTGCTGGGGGAGAGGGGTTACTGAGTGACAGTGTGAGGGAGCTGGGTTAACATCAGTACAGATACAGTCAGTTACACAGGGTGCTGGGGGAGAGGGGTTACAGAGTGACAGTGTGAGGGAGCTGGATTATCATCAGAACAGATACAGTCAGGAACACCGATTGCTGAGGGAGAGGGGTTACAGAGTGACAGTGTGAGGGAGCTGGACTAACATCAGAACAGATACAGTCAGGAACACAGATTGCTGGGGGAGAGGGGTTACAGAGTGACAGTGTGAGGGAGCTGGATTAACATCAGTACAGACGCAGTCAGTAACACAGGGTGCTGGGGGAGAGGGGTTACTGAGTGACAGTGTGAGGGAGCTGGATTAACATCTGTACAGACACAGTCAGTAACACAGGGGCTGGAGTAGGGGGGCGACTGAGTGGAAGTGTGAGGGAGCTGTACTAACATCAGTAGAGGTACAGTCAGTAACACAGGGTGCTGGGGGAGAGGGGTTACTGAGTGACAGTGTGAGGGAGCTGGATTAACATCTGTACAGACACAGTCAGTAACACAGGGTGCTGGGGGAGAGGGGTTACTGAGTGACAGTGTGAGGGAGCTGGATTAACATTAGTACAGAAACAGTCAGTAACACAGGGTGCTGGGGGAGATGGGTTACAGAGTGACAGTGTGAGGGAGCTGGATTAACATCAGTAGAGATACAGTCAGTAACACAGGGTGCTGGGGGAGAGAGATTACTCAGTCACAGTGTGAGGGAGCTGGATTAATATCAGTACCAATTCAGTCAATAACACAGGGGTCTGGGGGAGATGGGATACTGAGTGACAGTGTGAGGGAGCTGGATTAACATCAGTACAGACACAGTCAGTAACACAGGGTGCTGGAGAAGAGGGGTTACTGAGTGACAGTGTGAGGGAGCTGGATTAACATCAGTACAGATACAGTCAGTAACACAGGGTGCTGGGGGAGATGGGTTACAGAGTGACAGTGTGAGGGAGCTGGATTAACATCAGTACAGATACAGTCAGGAACACAGGGTGATGGGTGAGAGGGGTTACAGAGTGACAGTGTGAGGGAGCTGGATTACATCAGTACAGACACAGTCAGTAACAGAGGGTGCTGGGGGAGAGGCGTTACTGAGTGACAGTGTGAGTGAGCTGGATTAACATCAGTGCAGATACAGTCAGTAACACAGGGTACTGGGGGAGAGGGTTTACTCAGTCACAGTGTGAGGGAGCTGGATTAACATCAGTACAGATAGTCAGTAACACAGGGTGCTGGGGGAGAGGGGTTAAAGAGTGACAGTGTGAGGGAGCTGGATTAACATCAGTACAGACACAGTCAGTAACAGAGGGTGCTGGGGGAGAGGGGTTCCTGAGTGACAGTGTGAGGGAGCTGGATTAACATCAGTACAGATACAGTCAGTAACACAGTGTGCTGGGGGAGAGGGGTTACTGTGTGACAGTGTGAGGGAGCTGGATTAACATCAGTACAGACACAGTCTGTAACACAGGGTGCTGGGGGAGGGGGGTTACTGAGTGACAGTGTGAGCGAGCTGGATTAACATCAGTGCAGATACAGTCAGTAACACAGGGTGCTGGGGGAGAGGGTTTACTCAGTCACAGTGTGAGGGAGCTGGATTAACATCAGTACAGATACAGTCAGTAACACAGGTTGCTGGGGAAGAGCGTTAGTGAGTGACAGTGTGAGGGAGCTGGATTAACATCAGTAGAGATACAGTCAGTAACACAGGGTGCTGGGGGAGAGGGATTACTCAGTCACAGTGTGAGGGAGCTGGATTAACATCAGTACCGATTCAGTCAATAACACAGGGGTCTGGGGGAGATGGGATACTGAGTGACAGTGTGAGGGAGTTGCATTAACATCAGTACAGACACAGTCAGTAACACAGTGTGCTGCGGGGAGAGGGGTTACTGAATGACAGTGTGAGGGAGCTGCATTAACATCAGTACAGATTCAGTCAGTAACACAGGGTGCTGGGGTAGAGGGGATACTGAGTGACAGTGTGAGGGAGCTGGTTCAACATCAGTGCAGATACAGTCAGTAACACAGGGTGCTGGGGGGAGAGTGGTTGATGAGTGACAGTGTGAGGGAGCTGGTTTAACATCAGTGCGGATACAGTCAGTAACACAGGGTGCTGGGGGGAGAGGGGTTACTGAGTGACAATGTGTTGGAGCTGGATTAACATCATTAGAGACACAGTCAGTAACACAGGTGCTGGGGGGAGAGGGGTGACTGAGTGACAGTGTGAGGGAGCTGTACTAACATCAGTCAAGATACAGTCAGTAACACAGGGTGCTGGGGGAGAGGGGTTACAGAGTGACAGTGTGAGGGAGCAGGATTAACATCAGTACAGACACAGTCAGTAACACAGGGTGCTGGGGGAGAGGGGTTACTGAGTGACAGTGTGAGGGAGCTGGATTAACATCAGTACAGATACAGTCAGTAACACAGGGTGCTGGGGAGAGGGGTTACTGAGTGACAGTGTAAGGGAGCTGGATTAACATCAGTACAGATACAGTCAGTAACACAGGGGCTGGAGTAGGGGGGCGACTGAGTGGAAGTGTGAGGGAGCTGTACTAACATCAGTAGAGATACAGTCAGTAACACAGGGTGCTGGGGGAGAGGGGTTACAGAGTGACAGTGTGAGGGAGCTGGATTAACATCAGTACAGATACAGTCAGGAACACAGGGTGCTGGGGGAGAGGGGTTACAGAGTGACAGCGTGAGGGAGCTGGATTAACATCAGTACAGACACAGTCAGTAACACAGGGTGCTGGGGGAGAGGGGTTACTGAGTGACAGTGTGAGGGAGCTGGATTAACATCAGTGCAGATACAGTCAGTAACACAGGGTGCTGGGGGAGAGGGTTTACTCAGTCACAGTGTGAGGGAGCTGGATTAACATCAGTACAGATACAGCCAGTAACACAGGGTGCTGGGGAAGAGGGTTAGTGAGTGACAGTGTGAGGGAGCTGGATTAACATCAGTAGAGATACAGTCAGTAACACAGGGTGCTGGGGGAGAGGGATTACTCAGTCACAGTGTGAGGGAGCTGGATTAACATCAGTACAGATACAGTCAGGAACACAGATTGCTGGGGGAGAGGGGTTACATTGTGACAGTGTGAGGGAGCTGGATTAACATCAGTACAGACGCAGTCAGTAACACAGGGTGCTGGGGGAGAGGGGTTACTGAGTGACAGTGTGAGGGAGCTGGATTAACATCAGTACAGATACAGTCAGTTACACAGGGTGCTGGGGGAGAGGGGTTACAGAGTGACAGTGTGAGGGAGCTGGATTATCATCAGAACAGATACAGTCAGGAACACAGATTGCTGAGGGAGAGGGGTTACAGAGTGACAGTGTGAGGGAGCTGGATTAACATCAGAACAGATACAGTCAGGAACACAGATTGCTGGGGGAGAGGGGTTACAGAGTGACAGTGTGAGGGAGCTGGATTAACATCAGTACAGACGCAGTCAGTAACACAGGGTGCTGGGGGAGAGGGGTTACTGAGTGACAGTGTGAGGGAGCTGGATTAACATTAGTACAGAAACAGTCAGTAACACAGGGGCTGGAGTAGGGGGGCGACTGAGTGGAAGTGTGAGGGAGCTGTACTAACATCAGTAGAGGTACAGTCAGTAACACAGGGTGCTGGGGGAGAGGGGTTACTGAGTGACAGTGTGAGGGAGCTGGATTAACATCTGTACAGACACAGTCAGTAACACAGGGTGCTGGGGGAGAGGGGTTACTGAGTGACAGTGTGAGGGAGCTGGATTAACATTAGTACAGAAACAGTCAGTAACACAGGGTGCTAGGGGAGATGGGTTACAGAGTGACAGTGTGAGGGAGCTGGATTAACATCAGTAGAGATACAGTCAGTAACACAGGGTGCTGGGGGAGAGGGATTACTCAGTCACAGTGTGAGGGAGCTGGATTAACATCAGTACCAATTCAGTCAATAACACAGGGGTCTGGGGGAGATGGGATACTGAGTGACAGTGTGAGGGAGCTGGATTAACATCAGTACAGACACAGTCAGTAACACAGGGTGCTGGAGAAGAGGGGTTACTGAGTGACAGTGTGAGGGAGCTGGATTAACATCAGTACAGATACAGTCAGTAACACAGGGTGCTGGGGGAGATGGGTTACAGAGTGACAGTGTGAGGGAGCTGGATTAACATCAGTACAGATACAGTCAGGAACACAGGGTGATGGGGGAGAGGGGTTACAGAGTGACAGTGTGAGGGAGATGGATTACATCAGTACAGACACAGTCAGTAACAGAGGGTGCTGGGGGAGAGGCGTTACTGAGTGACAGTGTGAGGGAGCTGGATTAACATCAGTGCAGATACAGTCAGTAACACAGGGTACTGGGGGAGAGGGTTTACTCAGTCACAGTGTGAGGGAGCTGGATTAACATCAGTACAGATAGTCAGTAACACAGGGTGCTGGGGGAGAGGGGTTACAGAGTGACAGTGTGAGGGAGCTGGATTAACATCAGTACAGACACAGTCAGTAACAGAGGGTGCTGGGGGAGGGGGGTTACTGAGTGACAGTGTGAGGGAGCTGGATTAACATCAGTGCAGATACAGTCAGTAACACAGGGTGCTGGGGGAGAGGGTTTACTCAGTCACAGTGTGAGGGAGCTGGATTAACATCAGTACAGATACAGTCAGTAACACAGGTTGCTGGGGAAGAGGGTTAGTGAGTGACAGTGTGAGGGAGCTGGATTAACATCAGTAGAGATACAGTCAGTAACACAGGGTGCTGGGGGAGAGGGATTACTCAGTCACAGTGTGAGGGAGCTGGATTAACATCAGTACCGATTCAGTCAATAACACAGGGGTCTGGGGGAGATGGGATACTGAGTGACAGTGTGAGGGAGTTGCATTAACATCAGTACAGACACAGTCAGTAACACAGTGTGCTGCGGGGAGAGGGGTTACTGAATGACAGTGTGAGGGAGCTGCATTAACATCAGTACAGATTCAGTCAGTAACACATGGTGCTGGGGTAGAGGGGATACTGAGTGACAGTGTGAGGGAGCTGGTTCAACATCAGTGCAGATACAGTCAGTAACACAGGGTGCTGGGGGGAGAGGGGTTGATGAGTGACAGTGTGAGGGAGCTGGTTTAACATCAGTGCGGATACAGTCAGTAACACAGGGTGCTGGGGGGAGAGGGGTTACTGAGTGATAATGTGTTGGAGCTGGATTAACATCATTAGAGACACAGTCAGTAACACAGGTGCTGGGGGGAGAGGGGTGACTGAGTGACAGTGTGAGGGAGCTGTACTAACATCAGTCAAGATACAGTCAGTGACACAGGGTGCTGGGGGAGTGGGGTTACAGAGTGACAGTGTGAGGGAGCAGGATTAACATCAGTACAGACACAGTCAGTAACACAGGATGCTGGGGGAGAGGGGTTACTGAGTGACAGTGTGAAGGAGCTGGATCAAGATTAGTACAGATACAGTCAGTTACCCAGGGTGCTGGGGGAGAGGGCTTACAGAGTGACAGTGTGAGGGAGCTGGATTAACATCAGTACAGATACAGTCAGGAACACAGATTGCTGGGGGAGAGGGGTTACAGTGTGACAGTGTGAGGGAGCTGGATTAACATCAGTACAGACGCAGTCAGTAACACAGGGTGCTGGGGGAGAGGGGTTACTGAGTGACAGTGTGAGGGAGCTGGATTAACATCAGTACAGATACAGTCAGTAACACAGGGTGCTGGGGAGAGGGGTTACTGAGTGACAGTGTAAGGGAGCTGGATTAACATCAGTACAGATACAGTCAGTAACACAGGAGCTGGAGTAGGGGGGCGACTGAGTGGAAGTGTGAGGGAGCTGTACTAACATCAGTAGAGATACAGTCAGTAACACAGGGTGCTGGGGGAGAGGGGTTACAGAGTGACAGTGTGAGGGAGCTGGATTAACATCAGTACAGATACAGTCAGGAACACAGGGTGCTGGGGGAGAGGGGTTACAGAGTGACAGCGTGAGGGAGCTGGATTAACATCAGTACAGACACAGTCAGTAACAAAGGGTGCTGGGGGAGAGGCGTTACTGAGTGACAGTGTGAGGGAGCTGGATTAACATCAGTGCAGATACAGTCAGTAACACAGGGTGCTGGGGGAGAGGGTTTACTCAGTCAAAGTGTGAGGGAGCTGGATTAACATCAGTACAGATAGTCACTAACACTGGGTGCTGGGGGAGAGGGGTTACAGAGTGACAGTGTGAGGGAGCTGGATTAACATCAGTACAGACACAGTTAGTAACACAGGGTGCTGGGGGAGAGGGGTTCCTGAGTGACAGTGTGAGGGAGCTGGTTTAACATCAGTACAGATACAGTCAGTAACACAGTGTGCTGGGGGAGAGGGGTTACTGAGTGACAGTTTGAGGGAGCTGGATTAACATCAGTACAGACACAGTCTGTAACACAGGGTGCTGGGGGAGAGGGGTTACTGAGTGACAGTGTGAGGGAGCTGGATTAACATCAGTGCAGAGACAGTCAGTAACACAGGGTGCTGGCGGAGAGGGTTTACTCAGTCACAGTGTGAGGGAGCTGGATTAACATCAGTACAGATACAGTCAGTAACACAGGGTGCTGGGGAAGACGGTTAGTGAGTGACAGCGTGAGGGAGCTGGATTAACATCAGTAGAGATACAGTCAGTAACACAGGGTGCTGGGGGAGAGGGATTACTCAGTCACAGTGTGAGGGAGCTGGATTAACATCAGTACCGATTCAGTCAATAACACAGGGGTCTGGGGGAGATGGGATACTGAGTGACAGTGTGAGGGAGCTGCATTAACATCAGTACAGACACAGTTAGTAACACAGGGTGCTGGGGGGACAGGGGTTACTGAATTACAGTGTGAGGGAGTTGCATTAACATCAGTACAGAAACAGTCAGTAACACAGGGTTCTGGGGGGAGAGGGGTTACTGAATTACAGTGTGAGGGAGCTGCATTAACATCAGTACAGATTCAGTCAGTAACACAGGGTGCTGGGGTAGAGGGGATACTGAGTGACAGTGTGAGGGAGCTGGTTTAACATCAGTGCAGATACAGTCAGTAACACAGGGTGCTGGGGGGAGAGGGGTTGCTGAGTGACAGTGTGAGGGAGCTGGTTTAACATCATTAGAGACACAGTCAGTAACACAGGTGCTGGGGGGAGAGGGGTGACTGAGTGACAGTGTGAGGGAGCTGGATTAACATGAGTACAGATACAGTCAGTAACACAGGGTGCTGGGGGAGTGGGGTTACAGAGTGACAGTGTGAGGGAGCTGGATTAACATCAGTACAGGTACAGTCAGTAACACAGGGGCTGGAGTAGGGGGGCGTCTGAGTGGAAGTGTGAGGGAGCTGTACTAACATCAGTGGAGATACAGTCAGTAACACAGGATGCTGGGAAGAGGGGTTACTGAGTGACAGTGTGAGGGAGCTGGACTAACATCAGTCAAAATACAGTCAGTAACACAGGGTGCTGGGGGAGAGGGGCTACTGAGTGACAGCGTGAGGGAGCTGGATTAACATCAGTACAGACACAGTCAGTAACACAGGGTGCTGGGGGAGAGGGGTTACTGAGTGACAGTGTGAGGGAGCTGGATTAACATCAGTGCAGATACAGTCAGTAACACAGGGTGCTGGGGGAGAGGGTTTACTCAGTCACAGTGTGAGGGAGCTGGATTAACATCAGTACAGATACAGTCAGTAACACAGGGTGCTGGGGGAGAGGGTTTACTCAGGCACAGTGTGAGGGAGCTGGATTAACATCAGTACAGATACAGTCAGTAACACAGGGTGCTGGGGGAGAGGGTTTACTCAGTCACAGTGTGAGGGAGCTGGATTAACATCAGTACAGACACAGTTAGTAACACAGGGTGTTGGGGGAGAGGGGCTACTGAGTGACAGTGTGAGGGAGCTGGATTAACATCAGTACAGACAGAGTCTGTAACACAGGGTGCTGGGGGAGAGAGGTTACTGAGTGACAGTGTGAAGGAGCTGGATTAACATCAGTGCAGATACAGTCAGTAACACAGGGTGCTGGGGGAGACGGTTTACTCAGTCACAGTGTGAGGGAGCTGGATTAACATCAGTACAGATACAGTCAGTAACACAGGGTGCTGGGGAAGGGGGTTAGTGAGTGACAGTGTGAGGGAGCTGGATTAACATCAGTAGAGATAGAGTCAGTAACACAGGCTGCTGGGGGAGAGGGATTACTCAGTCACAGTGTGAGGGAGCTGGATTAACATCAGTACCGATTCAGTCAATAACACAGGGGTCTGGGGGAGATGGGATACTGAGTGACAGTGTGAGGGAGCTGCATTAACATCAGTACAGACACAGTCATTAACACAGGGTGCTGGGCGGACAGAGGATACTGAATTACAGTGTGAGGGAGTTGCATGAACATCAGTACAGACACAGTAAGTAACACAGGGTGCTGGGGGGAGAGGGGTTACTGAATGACAGTGTGAGGGAGCTGCATTAACATCAGTACAGATTCAGTCAGTAACACAGGGTGCTGGGGTAGAGGGGATACTGAGTGACAGTGTGAGGGAGCTGGTTTAACATCAGTGCAGATACAGTCAGTAACACAGGGTGCTGGGGGGAGAGGGGTTGCTGAGTGACAGTGTGAGGGAGCTGGTTTAACATCAGTGCAGATACAGTCAGTAACACAGGCTGCTGGGGGGAGAGGGGTTACTGAGTGACAATGTGTTGGAGCTGGATTAACATCAGTACAGATACAGTCAGTAACACAGGGTGCTGGGGGAGAGGGGTTACTGAGTGACAATGTGTTGGAGCTGGATTAACATCATTAGAGACACAGTCAGTAACACAGGTGCTGGGGGGAGAGGGGTGACTGAGTGACAGTGTGAGGGAGCTGTACTAACATCAGTCAAGATACAGTCAGTAACACAGGGTGCTGGGGGAGAGGGGTTACTGAGTGACAGTGTGAGGGAGCAGGATTAACATCAGTACAGACACAGTCAGTAACACAGGGTGCTGGGGGAGAGGGGTTACTGAGTGACAGTGTGAGGGAGCTGGATTAACATTAGTACAGATACAGTCAGTAACACAGGGTGCTGGGGGAGAGGGGTTACAGAGTGACAGTGTGAGGGAGCTGGATTAACATCAGTACAGATACAGTCAGGAACACAGGGTGCTGGGGGAGAGGGGTTACAGAGTGACAGTGTGAGGGAGCAGGATTAAAATCAGTACAGACACAGTCAGTAACACAGGCTGCTGGGGGAGAGGGGTTACTGAGTGACAGTGTGAGGGAGCTGGATTAACATCAGTACAGATACAGTCAGTAACACAGGGGCTGGAGTAGGGGGGCGACTGAGTGGCAGTGTGAGGAAGCTGTACTAACATCAGTGGAGATACAGTCAGTAACACAGGGTGCTGGGGGAGAGGGGTTACTGAGTGACAGTGTGAGGGAGCTGGATTAACATCAGTAATGATAGTCAGTAACACAGGGTGCTGGGGGAGAGGGGTTACAGAGTGACAGTGTGAGGGAGCTGCATTAACATCAGTACAGACACAGTCAGTAACATAGGGTGCTGGGGGAGAGGGGTTCCTGAGTGACAGTGTGAGGGAGCTGGATTAACATCAGTACAGAGACAGTCTGTAACACAGGGTGCTGGGGGAGAGGGGTTACTGAGTGACAATGTGAGGGAGCTGGATTAACATCAGTGCAGATACAGTCAGTAACACAGGGTGCTGGGGGAGAGGGTTTACTCAGTCACAGTGTGAGGGAGCTGGATTAACATCGGTACAGATACAGTCAGTAACACAGGGTGCTGGGGAAGAGGGTTAGTGAGTGACAGTGTGAGGGAGCTGGATTAACATCAGGAGAGATACAGTCAGAAACACAGGGTGCTGGGGGAGAGGGATTACTCAGTCACAGTGTGAGGGAGCTGGATTAACATCAGTACCGATTCAGTCAATAACACAGGGGTCTGGGGGAGATGGGACACTGAGTGACAGTGTGAGGGAGCTGCATTAACATCAGTACAGACACAGTCAGTAACACAGGGTGCTGGGGGGAGAGGGGTTACTGAATGACAGTGTGAGGGAGCTGCATTAACATCAGTACAGATTCAGTCAGTAACAAAGGGTGCTGGGGTAGAGGGGATACTGAGTGACAGTGTGAGGGAGCTGGTTTAACATCAGTGCAGATACAGTCAGTAACACAGGGTGCTGGGTGGAGAGGGGTTGCTGAGTGACAGTGTGAGGGAGCTGGTTTAACATCAGTGCAGATACAGTCAGTAACACAGGCTGCTGGGGGAGAGGGGTTACTGAGTGACAGTGTGAGGGAGCTGGATTAACATCAGTACAGATACAGTCAGTAACACAGGGTGCTGGGGGAGAGGCGTTACTGAGTGACAGTGTGAGGGAGTTGGATTAACATCAGTACAGATACAGTCAGTAACACAGGGTGCTGGGGGAGAGGGGTTACTGAGTGACAATGTGTTGGAGCTGGATTAACATCATTAGAGACACAGTCAGTAACACAGGTGCTGGGGGGAGAGGGGTGACTGAGTGACAGTGTGAGGGAGCTGTACTAACATCAGTCAAGATACAGTCAGTAACACAGGGTGCTGGGGGAGAGGGGTTACTGAGTGACAGTGTGAGGGAGCAGGATTAACATCAGTACAGACACAGTCAGTAACACAGGGTGCTGGGGGAGAGGGGTTACTGAGTGACAGTGTGAGGGAGCTGGATTAAGATTAGTACAGATACAGTCAGTAACACAGGGTGCTGGGGGAGAGGGGTTACAGAGTGACAGTGTGAGGGAGCTGGATTAACATCAGTACAGATACAGTCAGGAACACAGTGTGCTGGGGGAGAGGGGTTACAGAGTGACAGTGTGAGGGAGCTACATTAACATCAGTACAGACACAGTCAGTAACACAGGGTGCTGGGGGAGAGGGGTTACTGAGTGACAGTTTGAGGGAGCTGGATTAACATCAGTACAGATACAGTCAGTAACACAGGGTGCTGGGGGAGAGGGGTTACTGAGTGACAGTGTGAGGGAGCTGGATTAACATCAGGACAGATACAGTCAGTAACACAGGGGCTGGAGTAGGGGGGCGACTGAGTGGCAGTGTGAGGGAGCTGTACTAACATCAGTAGAGATACAGTCAGTAACACAGGGTGCTGGGGGAGAGGGGTTACTGAGTGACAGTGTGAGGGAGCAGGATTAACATCAGTACAGACACAGTCAGTAACACAGTGTGCTGGGGGAGAGGGGTTACTGAGTGACAGTGTGAGGGAGCTGGGTTAACATTAGTACAGATACTGTCAGTAACACAGGGTGCTGGGGGAGATGGGTTACAGAGTGACAGTGTGAGGGAGCTGGATTAACATCAGTACAGATACAGTCAGTAACACAGGGTGCTGGGGAAGAGGGTTAGTGAGTGACAGTGTGAGGGAGCTGGACTAACATCAGTACAGATACAGTCAGTAACACAGGGTGCTGTGGGAGAGGGATTACTCAGTCACAGTGTGAGGGAGCTGGATTAACATCAGTACCGATTCAGTCAATAACACAGGGGTCTGGGGGAGATGGGATACTGAGTGACAGTGTGAGGGAGCTGCATTAACATCAGTACAGACACAGTCAGTAACACAGGGTGCTGGGGGGACAGGGGTTACTGAATTACAGTGTGAGGGAGTTGCATGAACATCAGTACAGACACAGTCAGTCACACAGGGTGCTGGGGGGAGAGGTGTTACAGAATGACAGTATGAGGGAGCTGCATTAACATCAGTACAGATTCAGTCAGTAACACAGGGTGCTGGGGTAGAGGGGATACTGAGTGACAATGTGAGGGAGCTGGTTTAACATCAGTGCAGATACAGTCAGTAGCACAGTGTGCTGGGGGAGAGGGGTTGCTGAGTGACAGTGTGAGGGAGCTGGTTAAACATCAGTGCAGATACAGTCAGTAACACAGTGTGCTGGGGGTAGAGGGGTTACTGAGTGACAATGTGTTGGAGCTGGATTAACATCAGTACAGATACAGTCAGTAACACAGGGTGCTGGGGGAGAGGGGTTACTGAGTGACAATGTGTTGGAGCTGGATTAACATCATTAGAGACACAGTCAGTAACACAGGTGCTGGGGGGAGAGGGGTGACTGAGTGACAGTGTGAGGGAGCTGTACTAACATCAGTCAAGATACAGTCAGTAACACAGGGTGCTGGGGGAGAGGGGTTACTGAGTGACAGTGTGAGGGAGCAGGATTAACATCAGTACAGACACAGTCAGTAACACAGGGTGCTGGGGGAGAGGGGTTACTGAGTGACAGTGTGAGGGAGCTGGATTAACATTAGTACAGATACAGTCAGTAACACAAGGTGCTGGGGGAGAGGGGTTACAGAGTGACAGTGTGAGGGAGCTGGATTAACATCAGTACAGATACAGTCAGGAACACAGGGTGCTGGGGGAGAGGGGTTACAGAGTGACAGTGTGAGGGAGCAGGATTAAAATCAGTACAGACACAGTCAGTAACACAGGCTGCTGGGGGAGAGGGGTTACTGAGTGACAGTGTGAGGGAGCTGGATTAACATCAGTACAGATACAGTCAGTAACACAGGGGCTGGAGTAGGGGGGCGACTGAGTGGCAGTGTGAGGGAGCTGTACTAACATCAGTGGAGATACAGTCAGTAACACACGGTGCTGGGGGAGAGGGGTTACTGAGTGACAGTGTGAGGGAGCTGGATTAACATTAGTACAGATACAGTCAGTAACACAGGGTGCTCGGGGAGATGGGTTACAGAGTGACAGTGTGAGGGAGCTGGATTAACATCAGTACAGACACAGTCAGTAACACAGGGTGCTCGGGGAGAGGCGTTACTGAGTGACAGTGTGAGGGAGCTGGATTAACATCAGTGCAGATACAGTCAGTAACACAGGGTGCTGGGGGAGAGGGTTTACTCAGTCACAGTGTGAGGGAGCTGGATTAACATCAGTACAGATAGTGAGTAACACAGGGTGCTGGGGGAGAGGGGTTACAGAGTGACAGTGTGAGGGAGCTGGATTAACATCAGTACAGATACAGTCAGTAACACAGGGTGCTGGGGGAGGGGGATTACTCAGTCACAGTGTGAGGGAGCTGGATTAACATCAGTACAGACACATTCTTTAACACAGGGTGCTGGGGGAGAGGGGTTAATGAGTGACAGTGTGAGGGGGCTGGATTAACATCAGTGCAGATACAGTCAGGAGCACAGGGTGCTGGGGAGAGGGGTTACTGAGTGGCAGTGTGAGGGAGCTGGATTAACATCAGTAATGATAGTCAGTAACACAGGGTGCTGGGGGAGAGGGGTTACAGAGTGACAGAGTGAGGGAGCTGCATTAACATCAGTACAGACACAGTCAGTAACACAGGGTGCTGGGGGAGAGGGGTTCCTGAGTGACAGTGTGAGGGAGCTGGATTAACATCAGTACAGAGACAGTCTGTAACACAGGGTGCTGGGGGAGAGGGGTTACTGAGTGACAGTGTGAGGGAGCTGGATTAACATCAGTGCAGACACAGTCAGTAACACAGGGTGCTGGGGCAGAGGGGTTACTGAGTGACCGCGTGAGGGAGCTGGATTAACATCAGTGCAGATACAGTCAGTAACACAGGGTGCTGGGGGAGAGGGGTTACTGAGTGATAGTCTCAGGGATCAGGATTAACATCAGTACAGATACAGTCAGTAACACAGGGTGCTGGGGGGAGAGGGGTTACTGAGTGACAGTGTGAGGGAGCTGGATTAACATCAGTACAGATACAGTCAGGAACACAGGGTGCTGGGGGAGAGGGGTTACAGAGTGACAGTGTGAGGGAGCTGGATGAACATCAGTACAGATTCAGTCAGTAACACAGGGTGGTGGGGGAGAGGGGTTACAGAGTGACATTGTGAGGGAGCTGGATTAACATCAGTACAGATACAGTCAGGAACAAAGGGTGCTGGGGGGAGAGGGATTACTAAGTGACAGTGTGAGGGAGCTGTACTAACATCAGTCAAGATACAGTCAGTAACACAGGGTGCTGGGGGAGAGGGGTTACTGAGTGACAGTGTGAGGGAGCAGGATTAACATCAGTACAGACACAGTCAGTAACACAGGGTGCTGGGGGAGAGGGGTTACTGAGTGACAGCGTGAGGGAGCTGGATTAACATTAGTACAGATACAGTCAGTAACACAGGGTGCTGGGGGAGAGGGGTTACAGAGTGACAGTGTGAGGGAGCTGGATTAACATCAGTACAGATACAGTCAGGAACACAGGGTGCTGGGGGAGAGGGGTTACAGAGTGACAGTGTGAGGGAGCTGGATTAACATCAGTACAGACACAGTCAGTAACACAGTGTGCTGGGGGAGAGGGGTTACTGAGTGACAGTGGGAGGGAGCTGGATTAACATCAGTACAGATACAGTCAGTAACACAGGGGCTGGAGTAGGGGGGCGACTGAGTGGCAGTGTGAGGGAGCTGTACTAACATCAGTAGAGATACAGTCAGTAACACAGAGTGCTGGGGGAGAGGGGAAACTGAGTGACAGTGTGAGGGAGCTGGATTAACATCAGTACAGACACAGTCAGTAACACAGTGTGCTGGGGGAGAGGGGTTACTGAGTGACAGTGTGAGGGAGCTGGATTAACATTAGTACAGATACGGTCAGTAACACAGGGTGCTGGGGGAGATGGGTTACAGAGTGACAGTGTGAGGGAGCTGGATTAACATCAGTACAGATACAGTCAGGAACACAGGGTGCTGGGGGAGAGGGGTTCCTGAGTGACAGTGTGAGGGAGCTGGATTAACATCAGTACAGATTCAGTCAGTAACACAGTGTGCTGGGGGAGAGGGGTTACTGAGTGACAGTGTGAGGGAGCTGGATTAACATCAGTGCAGATACAGTCAGTAACACAGGGTGCTGGGGGAGAGGGTTTACTCAGTCACAGTGTGAGGGAGCTGGATTAACATCAGTACAGATACAGTCATTAACACAGGGTGCTGGGGAAGAGGGTTAGTGAGTGACAGTGTGAGGGAGCTGGATTAACATCAGAAGAGATACAGTCAGTAACACAGGGTGCTGGGGGAGAGGGATTCCTCAGTCACAGTGTGAGGGAGCTGGATTAACATCAGTACCGATTCAGTCAATAACACAGTGGTCTGGGGGAAATGGGATACTGAGTGACAGTGTGAGGGAGCTGCATTAACATCAGTGCAGACACAGTCAGTAACACAGGGTGCTGGGGGGACAGGGGTTACTGAATTACAGTGTGAGGGATTTGCATTAACATCAGTACAGACACAGTCAGTAACACAGGGTGCTGGGGGGAGAGGGGTTACAGAATGACAGTGTGAGGGAGCTGCATTAACATCAGTACAGATTCAGTCAGTAACACAGTGTGCTGGGGTAGAGGGGATACTGAGTGACAGTGTGAGGGAGCTGGTTTAACATCAGTGCAGATACAGTCAGTAACACAGGGTGCTGGGGGGAGAGGGGTTGCTGAGTGACAGTGTGAGGGAGCTGGTTTAACATCAGTGCAGATACAGTCAGTAACACAGGGTGCTGGGGGAGAGGGGTTGCTGAGTGACAGTGTGAGGGAGCTGGATTAACATCAGTACAGATACAGTCAGTAACACAGGGTGCTGGGGGTAGAGGGGTTACTGAGTGACAATGTGTTGGAGCTGGATTAACATCATTAGAGACACAGTCAGTAACACAGGTGCTGGGGGGAGAGGGGTGACTGAGTGACAGTGTGAGGGAGCTGTACTAACATCAGTCAAGATACAGTCAGTAACACAGGGTGCTGAGGCAGAGGGGTTACTGAGTGACAGTGTGAGGGAGCTGGATTAACATCAGTACAGACACAGTCAGTAACACAGGGTGCTGGGGGAGAGGGGTTACTGAGTGACAGTGTGAGGGAGCTGGATTAACATTAGTACAGATACAGTCAGTAACACAGGGTGCTGGGGGAGAGGGGTTACAGAGTGACAGTGTGAGGCAGCTGGATTAACATCAGTACAGATACAGTCAGTAACACAGGGTGCTGGGGGAGAGGGGTTACTGAGTGACAGTGTGAGGGTGCTGGATTAACATCAGTATAGATACAGTCTGTAACACAGTGGCTGGAGTAGGGGGGCGACTGAGTGGCAGTGTGAGGGAGCTGTACTAACATCAGTAGAGATACAGTCAGTAACACAGGGTGCTGGGGGAGAGGGGTTCCTGAGTGACAGTGTGAGGGAGCTGGATTAACATCAGTACAGACAAAGTCAGTATCACAGGGTGCTGGGGGAGAGGGGTTACTGAGTGACAGTGTGAGGGAGCTGGATTAACATTAGTCCAGATACAGTCAGTAACACAGTGTGCTGGGGGAGATGGGTTATAGAGTGACAGTGTGAGGCAGCTGGATTAACATCAGTACAGATACAGTCAGGAACACAGGGAGCTGGGGGAGAGGGGTTCCTGAGTGACAGTGTGAGGGAGCTGGATTAACATCAGTACAGATACAGTCAGTAACACAGTGTGCTGGGGGAGAGGGGTTAATGAGTGACAGTGTTTTCGGTGCTGGAGGCTACAGTTGAGGAGGAATCAACTGAGCATAGAGAGCAGATCTCTGGGGGTGAGCCGAGTGAGAAAGCTCAGGTGGTTAGGGGCTGTAAAAGACTGGGCCTTGTGATTGGGGACTCCACAATTAAGGGGACAGATAGGAGGGTCGGAACTAAAGGTAGGGACTCAGGGTTGGTGTGTTGCCTACCAGGGGCTGGGGTCCGGGATGTGTCTGACAGGGTATTCAGGACTCTTAGGGGGGAGGGAGATAAACCACAAGTTATTGTACATGTGGGGACACACGACATAGGGAGGATAGGGGAAGGGGATATTAGGCAGGGATTTATGGAGTTGGGGTGGAAACTAAAGGCCAAGACTGACAGAGTGGTTATCTCTGGACTCTTGCCTGTACCACGGGATAGTTTAGAGAGGAATAGGGAGAGGGAAGGTTTGAATTCATGGCTGAGGGGATGGTGCAGGAGGGAGGGGTTCAGGTACTTAAGCAATTGGGGCTCGTACTGGGGAAGGTGTGACCTCTATGAGAAGGATGGTCTACACCTTAATCAGAAGGGGACCAATATCCTGGGGGGTAAATTTGCTAAGGCCATGCAGGGAGGTTTAAACTGATTCGGGGGGGGGGAGGGATCCTGAGTAGTGGGGCTGAAAGTGAGGGATGCATGGATGGGGACTGCAATGCACGGCATTGCAGAGGTGGGGTGGAGCAGGGTTTGAAATGTGTATACTTCAATGCCAGGAGTATTCGCAATAAAGTGGGTGAACTTGCAGCGTGGATCAGTACCTGGGACTTCGATGTTGTGGCTATTTCAGAGACATGGATAGAGCAGGGGCAGGAATGGATGCTGCAGGTCCCGGGGTTCAAATGTTTTAGTCGAAGTAGGGAAGGAGGTAGAAGAGGGGGAGGGGTAGCATTATTGGTCAGAGATTGTATCACAGTGTCAGAGAGGAGGTTTGATGAGGACTTATCTGTTGAGGTAGTATGGGCGGAGATTAGAAATAGGAGAGGAGAGGTCACCCTGTTGGGAGTCTTTTATAGACCTCCTAAAAGTTCTAGAGAGGTTGAGGAAAGGATTGCGGAGTCAATCCTGCTTAGGAGTGAAAGTAATAGGGCAATTGTTATGGGGGATTTTAACTTGACTAATATTGACTGGAATTGTTATAGCTCTAGCTCGTTAGAGGGGTCAGTTTTTGTTCAAAGCGTGCAGGAAGGTTTTTTGACTCAGTATGTAGACAGGCCAACTAGAGGTGAGGCTATATTGGATCTGGTGCTGGGAAATGAGCCAGACCAGGTGCTAGACTTGGAAGTTGGTGTGCATTTTGGTGATAGTGACCACAATTCGGTTACGTTCACCTTAGTGATGGAAAGGGATAGGCATGAGCCTCGGGCCAGTGGTTTTAGCTGGGGGAAGGGTAATTATGAGGCTATTAGGAGAGAATTAGGAAACATAGGTTGGACTAGGAGATTACAGGGACTGGGAACGTCCGACATGTGGAGTTTTTTCAAGGAGCAGCTACTGCGAGTCTGTGATAGGTATGTCCCTGTCAGGCAAGGAGGAATTGGTAGGGCTAGGGAACCGTGGTGCACCAAAAAAGTTTCTTTGTTGGTTAAAAAGAAAAAGGAGGCTTATGTTCGGATGAGACGTGAGCACTCGGGTAGTGCACTAGAAAGCTTTAGATTGGCTAAGAGGGAGTTGAAGAGCGAGCTTAGAAGGGCTAAAAGGGGACATGAGAAGACTTTGGCGGATAGGGTTAAAGAGAATCCTAAGGCGTTCTATAGGTATGTCAAGAACAGAAGGTTGGTTAGGGCAAGTTTAGGGCCAGTTATAGATGGCAGAGGGAAGTTATGTGTGGAACCGGAGGAGATTGGTGAAGCATTGAACCAATATTTCTCTTCGGTGTTCACGCAAGGGGACATGAATATAGCTGAGGAGGACACTGGGTTGCAGGGGAGTAGAATAGACAGTATTACAGTTGATAAGGAGGATGTGCAGGATATTCTGGAGGGTCTGAAAATAGATAAATCCCCTGGTCCGGATGGGATTTATCCAAGGATTCTCTGGGAGGCAAGAGAAGTGATTGCAGAGCCTCTGGCTCTGATCTTCAGGTCGTCGTTGGCCTCTGGTATAGTACCAGAAGATTGGAGGTTAGCGAATGTTGTCCCATTGTTTAAGAAGGGGAACAGAGACTTCCCCGGGAATTATAGACCGGTGAGTCTCACTTCTGTTGTCGGCAAGATGTTGGAAAAAATTATAAGGGATAGGATTTATAGTTATTTGGAGAGTAATGAATTGATAGGTGATAGTCAGCATGGTTTTGTGGCAGGTAGGTCGTGCCTTACTAACCTTATTGAGTTTTTTGAGAAAGTGACCAAGGAGGTGGATGGGGGCAAGGCAGTGGACGTGGTATATATGGATTTTAGTAAGGCGTTTGATAAGGTTCACCATGGTAGGCTTCTGCAGAAAATGCAGATGTATGGGATTGGGGGTGATCTAGGAAATTGGATCAGGAATTGGCTAGCGGATAGGAAACAGAGGGTGGTGGTTGATAGTAAATATTCATCATGGAGTGCGGTTACAAGTGGTGTACCTCAGGGATCTGTTTTGGGGCCACTGCTGTTTGTAATATTTATTAATGATCTGGATGAGGGTATAGTTGGGTGGATTAGCAAATTTGCTGATGACACCAAAGTCGGTGGTGTGGTAGACAGTGAGGAAGGGTGTCGTAGTTTGCAGGAAGACTTAGACAGGTTGCAAAGTTGGGCCGAGAGGTGGCGGATGGAGTTTAATGCGGAGAAGTGTGAGGTAATTCACTTTGGTAGGAATAACAGATGTGTTGAGTATAGGGCTAACGGGAGGACTTTGAATAGTGTGGAGGAGCAGAGGGATCTAGGTGTATGTGTGCATAGATCCCTGAAAGTTGGGAATCAAGTAGATAAGGTTGTTAAGAAGGCATATGGTGTCTTGGCGTTTATTGGTAGGGGGATTGAATTTAGGAGTCGTAGCGTTATGTTGCAACTGTACACAACTCTGGTGCGGCCGCACTTGGAGTACTGTGTGCAGTTCTGGTCCCCACATTACAGGAAGGATGTGGAGGCTTTGGAGAGGGTGCAGAGGAGGTTTACCAGGATGTTGCCTGGTATGGAGGGGAGATCCTATGAGGAGAGGCTGAGGGATTTGGGATTGTTTTCGCTGGAAAGGCGGCGGCTAAGAGGGGATCTTATTGAAACATATAAGATGATTAGAGGTTTAGATAGGGTGGATAGTGATAGCCTTTTTCCTCTGATGGAGAAATCCAGCACGAGGGGGCATGGCTTTAAATTGAGGGGGGGTAGTTATAGAACCGATGTCAGGGGTAGGTTCTTTACCCAGAGGGTGGTGAGGGATTGGAATGCCCTGCCAGCATCAGTAGTAAATGCGCCTAGTTTGGGGGCGTTTAAGAGATCCGTAGATAGGTTCATGGACGAAAAGAAATTGGTTTAGGTTGGAGGGTCACAGTTTGTTTTTTTTAACTGGTCGGTGCAACATCGTGGGCCGAAGGGCCTGTTCTGCGCTGTAATGTTCTATGTTCTATGTTCTAAGGGGGCAGGGGCAGACCGGCGAGGTTGGGCGCCATCAGTCGTTGGGTGGGGCGTGGGGACACGCTGTGCACTCTGCATTGGGATCTGTGAGATGGAGGGAGGGCGGAACCGCTGTGTATTCTGCATTGGGATTGGTGGTAGAGAGAGGGGGTCAATCAGGAATGGCCATGGGTGGGGCTTGGACCAGCGATCGTGTTGGGGGGAGTCAGGCACCCTATTAAGGGGTGAGGGAGGGTTAAGATGGGTGGCCGATCATGGGGGGAGAGAAGTGAAAGGGTACTGTTCCCGGTGGGTCGTGGGGTCAGGATTGGTCGCGTGCCATCGCAGTAGGTGGGGAATGGCGGGGGGGGGGCGGGGGGGAGGGGGGGGGGAGGGGGGGAGGCGGTGTTTCAGCCATTCAGGCTGGCTGAGAGCAGCATAGACTGAGTGACAGATTTGTGATGCTTGAGACCTGCGCATGCACAATGACGGCCTTCCCTGCTCTCAGCCAACGTTCAGATTACATAAGCCCTGTCCACCTCCATCTACAGGTGAGAAACCATTACTGTTTATTCATGCACTGAGTGCATATGATGGCAGATTTGAACTCACACAGAAAACGGATCTGATCCGCTCCCATTTTCATGCCCGTCCTGGACTTGGATTTTTTATTGTAAAGTTCAGCCCTTTTGTGTCTGCATTCACCGTGGAAAATGTTTTAAAAGTCCCAGAAATAATGGAGCTTCAATGGACTGGTGTGAATGAGGAAAGGGCAGTTGTTTATATTAGTGGAAAAATTGCACTCGGGAAATTAATGGGACTTAATGCCTGATTATCTTCATTCCAGAGAGTTGAAAGAGGTGTTTGTAGAGATACTACATGCATTGATGGTCATCGTCCAAACTTCTATAGATTCTGGAAATATTCCTGTAGATTAGAATGTGACAATGTAACTCTGCAATTTAAAAATGGATGTTCAGAGAAAAATGGAAAGTACAAACCGGTTCGACTGATAGCAATAGCAGGGCAAATCCTATACTTCTGAAATGAAAGATGTCATACCAGAACACTTAGGAAACAATTGCAGGATCAGTCAGGGTTAACATGACGTTATGAAAGCTGTTGGATGTTCGGAGGGATGTAACCAGCAGAATGGATAAGGGGGAACTTATGCATGTTTTTTTTTTCATTTTCAAAGTGTTTTTGCAGGGTCACTGAATATGTTCAAGACTGAGTTAAGATAGATTTCGGATTGACAAGGGTATCAAAGTTTATAGGGGACAATTAGGAAACGAAGTGTGAACCACAGTAAGATCAGCCAATAAGCGATCGAATGATGGATCTGAAACGAGGGGCTGAATGGCCTATTGCTACTCCTAGTTATTCTGTTATTATTACAAAACATCCTTCAGACTGCTCTTTGTGACCAGTGCTGGACACACAAAAACTATTACTTCTCCTCACAAGAGGCTACCTGTACCCATTCATTAGGCCATTCACTCTCAGCTCCACAACCATCTCACCAGCAGCGATTGTCCGCTGTGCCCCCAAGCTTTCCTGATCCAGCAACTCATCATCCTTTGGTGTAAGGATGGCAAAATCTGGACGTCTCCAGTCTTCTTGGCTCGTTCCCTTGTGTTCTTTGCTTTCTTTCCAAACACAAATTTCAATTGTTACGCACACGTCTAACACGTGTACAAGCCCATGGTTGTCCAACGTGTTGACGAAGGGATGAATGTGACCCTCGAAGCCCCTCAATGAGGCCTCCGGAGCATTTTTCCTGAATCTCAGTTACGCAATGGATTTTGAATACAATAATTTGGATGGTGCTTTCTTGTTTGTTAATGTGATGTGGCCGTCGCTGGCTGGGCCAGCATTTGTTGCTCATCCCTAATTGCCGCTGACCGGACATTTAATAGTCAACCTCGCGGTTGTGGATCTGGAGTCACATGTGGGCCAGACCAGGTAAGGAAAGGCATCAGTGAACCAAATAGTGTTGAACGACTATCGACAACGGCTTCGTGATCATTAGAGTGTTAATTCAAATGTTGTATTGAATTCACATTTCACCTTTAACAGTGGCAGGGTTGAATCTGTGACTCCAGAGCATTACTATGGGGCACCAGTCCAGTAACATACCATTATGCCACCACTTCCCCCGATAGAACCAAAATGTGACTTATGACGAATAAATTGAAATACTCATCGATATTTAATACTCGTTATTGTACTCAGCAGGGTATTCGCCTTGTCAGAATACATCAGGACATTGATCCTTTTTCCGCACTGCAACCACTTTTCTCACACATGTGCACCTCCTCAGCAATCTCCTTCCAGCCAGGCTGTGTCGATGGGATAATCTCCTCCCATCTTGAGGGAACAGGACCTCCATTCGAGCCCGAGCAGCTGGCAGGAGACCCTCCAGCGAGGCAATATTAATTGAGGGGCAACGTTTGATCTGCATTCTGTCATTTACGCCCTTCATTCAGTTAGCAGAGCTCCATCCTTGCCCCCTCCAGAGCTGAAACTCCTGCTGGCTGTCTTGGAGGTGGTGCTGCCATTGTCTGAACCGGGACTGCCACCTGCCCACGCTGCCTGAGTGGACAGCTCCTCTGCCTGCCAACTGTTACTTGTCCACCTGTGACAGTATCACCTTCATAGCTCTGCCTATCCTGCCCACACGGACACACTCCCCATGTTGGGATTTCAGAGCTTCTGGTAAAATCACAGCCATTATCTTCAACCTCACCACAAACTGCATTCCCAAACCACTGACCATCCCATGTCCCTCCCGAGCCACTCCGACTAAGGAAATGGGAACCTTGTGATTTGGTCTGGTCCCATCATCACTTTTTTGTCACTAAATCACTCCTGTAATTCCATGTTGTCCTTTCTTCATTTCTGCCACAGCCACCCACCGTTGTCACTTCAAACCGCTCAATTCACTGTCATTTCCCAATTCCAATGAACGCTCAAACTTTCAACCTGTTTCTTTCTTCACCAGTATTTACCTGCTGAGCATTTCCAGTTAATTCTACTGATGTTTCATTTTCAACATTAAGAGTATTTCCTCATTCTATAGAAATGCAAATTGTGCTTTTCAAATGTGTCACAATATTCATTATTTTTGTTATTAACAGTATTATTTAAATGACTTGTGATTTACTCTGATTCATGTTATGTTTCTCTCTCTCTCTGATCCCCAGTCTGTATAGAAACGCTCTCACAGATTCTTGCACTGAGGATCTCGCCTCCGCTCTCAGCACAAATGAGTCACTGAAGATTCTGAACCTGGGATCAAACTCATTCACAGACCAATCTGTCCCTCCACTCTGCCGCCTCATACAGAATTGCAGGAGTCTACAACTGATTGGGTGAGTTTATGTTATTTTAAATAATCATTAAAATTTAAATTGGATTTTAAAATGTAAATCGACCTGAACTTTCAAAGCAGATTGCCGCTGTGCATGAACATTCTCCCAATCTGAAACTGCTCCATTTCCCACTCAAGATCTCCTGCACAGAGACGCTGGGGAACTCCATTAGAGCAGAGTCAAATCAAATCAGGTGGGAGAAAAAAGAGTAGACACCATATTTACAGCACAATGACCCTGAGTAGATCCATTGGTGTGGAGATGCCGGCGTTGAAGTGGGGTAAACACAGTAAGAAGTTTAACAACACCAGGTTAAAGTCCAACAGGTTTATTTGGTAGCAAAAGCCACACAAGCTTTCGGAGCTCTAAGCCCCTTCTTCAGGTGAGTGGGAATTCTGTTCACAAACAGAGCTTATAAAGACACAGACTCAATTTACATGAATAATAGTTGGAATGCGAATACTTACAACTAATCAAGTCTTTAAGAAACCAAACAATGTGAGTGGAGGGACCATCAAGACAGGCTAAAGAGATGTGTATTGTCTCCAGACAAGATAGCCAGTGAAACTCTGCAGGTCCACGCAACTGTGGGAGTTACAAATAGTGTGACATGAATCCAATATCCCGGTTGAGGCCGTCCTCGTGTGTGCGGAACTTGGCTATCAGTTTCTGCTCAGCGACTCTGCGCTGTGCTACCCTATTTACAGCAGTGACCCCGGGGAGCTCCATCAGAGCAGAGTAGAGTCGGAGAAGAGAGAGAATACACCCTATTTACACGACAGCGCAGAGTCGCTGAGCAGAAACTGATAGCCAAGTTCCGCACACACGAGGACGGCATCAACCGGGATATTGGGTTCATGTCACACTATTTGTAACTCCCACAGTTGCGTGGACCTGCAGAGTTTCACTGGCTGTCTTGTCTGGAGACAATACACATCTTTTTAGCCTGTCTTGATGCTCTCTCCACTCACATTGTTTTGTTTCTTAAAGACTTGATTAGTTGTAAGTATTCGCATTCCAACCATTATTCATATAAATTGAGTCTGTGTCTTTATAAGCTATGTTTGTGAACAGAATTCCCACTCACCTGAAGTAGGGGCTTAGAGCTCCGAAAGCTGCTGTGGCTTTTGCTACCAAATAAACCTGTTGGACTTTAACCTGGTGTTGTTAAACTTCTTACTGTGTAGATCCACTGGAGCAGAGTAGAGTTAGGGAGGAGAGGGCACACACCGTACTTGCAGCACATAACCCCGGGGAGCTCCATCGGAGCAGAGTAGAGTCGGGGAAGAGAGAGAATACACCCTCTTTAGAGCACAGTGACCCCGGGTAGCTCCTCCAAAGCAGAGTAGAGTCGGGGAAGAGAGAGCACACTCCCTATTTACACAACAGTGACGCCAGGAGCTCCATCAGAGCAGAGTAGAGGCGGAGACGAGAGAGAATACACCCTATTTACACAACAGTGACCCCGGGGAGCTCCATCAGAGCAGAGTAGAGTCGGAGAAGAGAGAGAATACACCCTATTTACAGCACAGTGACCCCGGGAGCTTCATCAGAGCAGAGTAGAGGCGGAGACGAGAGAGAATACACCCTATTTACAGCAGTGACCCCGGGGAGCTCCATCAGAGCAGAGTAGAGTCGGAGAAGAGAGAGAATACACCCTATTTACAGCACAGTGACCCCGGGGAGCTCCATCAGAGCAGAGTAGAGTCGGAGAAGAGAGAGAATACACCCTATTTACAGCAGTGACCCCGGGGAGCTCCATCAGAGCAGAGTAGAGTCGGAGAAGAGAGAGAATACACCCTATTTACAGCACAGTGACGCCAGGGAGCTCCATCAGAGCAGAGTAGAGTCGGGGAAGAGAGAGAATACACCCTATTTACAGCACACTGACCCCGGGGAGCTCCATCAGAGCAGAGTAGAGGCGGAGAAGAAAAAGCATTGATCCTATTTACAGCAGTGGCTGCAAAATGGTCAGATTAATGAATGTTATTTGATGGTTGAAGGAAGCGGTTTGTTGATAGGGTGGGTGAGGAAGGTAAGTGGGTGAATGGTAAGTTGACGGATGACGAGATGGCCAGTGTGGTAGTTGCAAAATCTTGGATGGTTAGTTGGGTGAAAGTGAGGGCAGTGTGCAGATAGTCCCTGGTCAGGAGACTATTCACTTGCATTCGGGTGGTTGTGTTGGGGGATGTTGACGGGGTGATTTTCATTGGTAGGAGGCTGGTTGGGTATTTAAGTGTGGGGTTATGGGTCATATTAGATCATCAAGGAATTGGATCATCAACATAGGCGTGGTTGCAGTCAGATAGAAAGTGCAGTTAGGTCGTTGGTTAGTGGACGGCTAGTTGAGGTGGATGAAGGGTGGACTGGTGGTGTGGTTTTATTTGGTCATGGTGGTAGTTGCAGGGTATCAGAAGTAAGTAGGGTTGGAGGAGGTAGTTGAAGTGGATTAGGGGTAGCCGTGGGGCGCGGGGGAGGGGTGCTAGTCAGGCAGATTTGGGCTGGTTAGGGACTCGGATTATGGATTTATTTAGGTTTTACACTGACGAACATTTCCTGTGTCACTATCTAGGTAAGTTCTACAGATCTAGAATCATACAGATCTACAATCGGTACAGAATGAGGCCATTCGGCCCATCTGGTCTGCACCGACCACAATCCCACCCAGGCCTTAGTCCTGTAACCTCACACATTTACCCTGTTAATCCTCCTTGACACTAGAATCAATTTAGCACGGCCAATCAGCCAAGCTGCACATCTTTGGACTGTGGGAGGAAACAGCACCACCCAGAGGAAACCCGCACAGACACGGAAAGAACGTGCAAACTCCACACAGGCAGTTACCCAAGCCGGGATTCGAACCTAGGCCCCTGGCGCTGTGAGGCAGCACTACTAACCACCGTGCCACCAATCTATCCCTGGGCCAGAATTTGAATTTGCTCGTGCGGGCGGCCACCCACCCTGAAAGTTCCTGCAATTGGGTGAAAAGATGTGGGGTGTGGATTTCACCATCATCGCACAGTAGCACAAAGCTTCGTTCGTTAAATAGGAACAAGAATCACACTTGTTGTCAATAAAGACGGCAATTCAGCCCAAAAAAGGCCAATTGAATGCAATTTGTCAAGGCCCATCTACTTTCGATACAGTTGACGTTCAACCGAGGGGCCAGGCAACCTTTACTTTCTTGGTTCAACCTTGATGGGGTGGAGGAGGGGGAATGAAGTGTCTAGGCTGAAATGCAATTTTTAAAAAATGTGCCTGGGGACTGAAGTTTGTATTTGAATGTTTTGCCTGGACTCTGACTGCATGGTTACTGCATGGCTATTAATATTTCACACTTCTGCTGCTCCCTCAGACAGCTGTGCAGCGGCTGCCACCCACCCTCCCCATACCCCCAACCCAGAGCAGCACAGTAGAAGCGGCAGCCCCACACCCTCACTTTTATCCCATTTTCGTGCCCACTCTAGCAATCCTCATTCTGTTTTTGGACCAGCCAGTGTGAAATTGTGCTCTCGAAACCACAGTGGGCAGGAGCACGTTTCGCATTCAGGGTCAGCGCCCACTGAAAAGAAATCATCAGTCACACATACCCGAATGTATCTCAGACATTCACACAGCGTGCTGAGCAGCCGAGAAATTCCCCATTAGAAATTTGAACCGCTGGGACAATGCCCAAATCGATCTGTGTGTCAAGATGTCAACAAGGTCCCCATATCAGCTTCTGAAGATTTATCCCATCAACTCCATTCTCCTTTTATTTACACTTGTTCAATCCGTTTATTTCATGTTTTATCTTGAATCTGTTTCAGGCTGGAATGGAATCAATTCAGCTTAAATGGAAGAGATGAGCTGAAGTCGCTGCAGGGATTCAGACCAGGACTGAGGGTGGAACTTATTAACATTCCTACTTTTGCTCCCTGAACATTTCAATGCATAATGATTGCTGCTCTCATTCTGGGAACAGTTCAATTTATAAACGTCGCTGCTCTCATTCTCAGAACGTCTCAATTTTTAAGCATTGCTGCTCTTATTCAGTGAGCATTTCAATTTTTAAACATTGCTGCTGGCATTCTCTGAATATTTCAGTTGACAAACTGGGGTGTGGAATGGACTGCCTGCAGTGATAGTGGAGTCAGACACTTTAGGAACATTTAAGCGGTTATTGGATAGGCACATAGAGCACACCAGAATTATAGGGAGTGGGATAGCTTGATCTTGGTTTCAGATAAAGCTCGGCACAACATCGTGGGCCGAAGGGCCTGTTCTGTAAACATTGCTGCTCTGATTCTTGGAACAATTGATAAACAGAGACTCAGTGAAAGAGTCATAAGACTCATCCGCCCAGCTCCACAGCCCTGCTAGTGCTGGATATCTGGGGTTGTAAGCTCCCCAATTGGGCACTGGGCAAATATACAGACAGAAAAAAAAACAGTCTGTGTGACACTGACAATTATACCCAGTCTTCCTATGTTTTTGCGTAATACATCCAGGGTTCGTGCTCAGTATCAGCGCCCAGTCACCCTGCTGGGAAGTGAACATGGCGCGAGTTCAGGATGGAGACAGGGTCTGTTCAGCTGGGATGGATCCCACTCTCCAAAAGGGACAAGCGCCCAAAGAACGCCTGACCCAGAGAGTGTGTCCTGTTGGGGAGGTTCCAGTAGATTGTGCAACTGGGGAATTAGACTGAAAGTCTCAATGTTTTTCTAATTTCACTCAGTAAGAAAGCTGTGAAACTAAAAACTGAATCAACTTACCCTTACTTGCTGTCAATAAACTCGATCCACAGCAATGATTTGCTGCGAAGTCTTTTCCGGCCTGAGAAGGGGACAAACCTCCTCAATACTTGAAAATATTAATCAGACTTAAGACATCAAGAATAGGAAGCAATTTGTAATCATGAATGAGCGGATTAGAACAACAAGCTCACACAAGAAAGATGAACCGCTGTCAGATATCACCTGGGAGCACAGGCTGACTGATCAAAGGACAGAGGGATAAGACTCTACGGTTTAATCTAAAAAAAATCACAACTCAGAAATGTCAAATTCATCACGAAAGAGTGATCAGAAATTGATACATTATATAGTGGAAGGAACAGGTGTTAGGAAGAAAATAAATTATTTTTATAGGTTTTCACGTACACCAGAAATGCAGCCACTGGCACCCACTTATTCCTTATCACGAATTCTAGCTGACACCCTCTCTGATTCATTGTGCTACCTACCTGTCTATTAATTGTATCTGATTAATATTTCTGAGTGACCCTGACTACACCTATTTTTATTGGTTATGTGTATGCTCCTTGCTAAAATTATGATAATTATTTTATTGAGCTAAATAAACATTACCAGCGGATGATTTGCTAACGGACTTGTTCTCTCCAGATTTGACCAGGAAGTCCCAATTCATTCACACTGGAGCTTGTGGGGATTTGAATTCAGGGTTGAAGTTAACTCAGACTCAGTGGGAACTGGGTGTTATCAGACAATTCAGTCAAAAAAGATTATTCACTTCTAGACATAGTTTAGGAGGTGAAACTCAGACAGGTCTACCACTGTGAGAATAACTCTCACTTTATCCTATTTGAGATTGTGGGAGCAGCTTTCACCGAGTCCTGAGCTGAGATCGGGGGAGAAACTGTTTCCTTGCTGAAGACTCCACTGAGCTGCTGACTTGAAGGATCCATCGTCCTCAGGTTCGAGACCCAGCAATTTTCATGCACTAGTCACACTGCTCTGGCCCAGTTGATACCTCCCCTGTGAAAGGTTATCATCAGAGAATGAAATCTTACACTGTCAGTGAGCTGGTCTGACAAATTGTACCTGGATCCCAGAGTGGAGATCCATTATCTGTAGATAGGTAGGTGTGGGTAAACTTCCCACGTGCTCAGATATAAAACGTTTTACTTGAAAAAATGCTTTTATACATTGCAGGTGAGAGATACGAAGTATTTTTGTTGCTAACCGGTGTTGAGTTAATCCACACCCGGGGATCTCTCTGTTTGGTCAGAGACTGAGCCCAGAACTCTGGACTATAATCTATGTTCTGACTCTAGTCCAGAGAATGTATTCTTAATCTTATTACTTTCTCAGAGGGCAACCAAGAGATGGCAATAAATGTTCATTTCAGGAATGCAGACAACTGATCAATTATTTATTTGTTAAATACGTTTCGTCCAGGGGTTGAGGTCTCACTGTGTCCAAATGTTTCAGCATTTTTGTGTTATCTAATAATAGCAGGAGCGAGCGGGCAGTTTGATGCTTCTTCTCGATAGAAAATTAAAAAAATTAAGGAGTGAGCTGAGAAGGACTTTTAAAATGATGTAAGTTTTTAATTGGAGCAGAGAAGATGTTTTCACTCATGGAGGAGACTGCAAGTGTGAATGAAAACAAAAACAATCACAATAAACCCCCCCAACAAATTCAGGAGCCATTTCCTAACAAAGAAAATGGTGAGGTTCAATAAATCAATGCATGAGGGAGAGATGAACAGGATATGCTGCCAAGCTTTAATGAACTAAGGTGGTATTTTCTGTTTTCCAGCCTCCGCAGTATTTTGTTTTTCTATTAAGGTGGACTGGGACATCTGCAGAACAGACACACCAGCAGAGTAATTTCACCGAATGCCCTGGTTCTATGTCAGAAAGGCAGTGAAAATTGTATGTAATGTTTTGGTGATGAACGATCAAGGTCGAGTGCCGGAGCCCTCGACCCCAGCATGCTTTGAGTGCAGTGAACAACAGGATTCAATCGACTCAGGACTCTGCCGTCTCTTGTGATTAAAGTGATACCACCATCTGCTGGCGGCTCATAGCTACTGCAGCCGCTGCTCTTTGTGAGCCTCAGACACGTTCAGTAACTCCCACGTCTGCTTTCGGGAACCGGCTGCTGAAGTGTAAATATTGATCAATATTGACAGGGATCGAATTTTGCAGCAGGAAACTCCGCTGTTGCATTCACCATTTTATCGCCAGACATAGTACATGAAGTATGTTCCGAAATAACTCATGATGTGGAGATGCCGGCGTTGGACTGGGGTAAACACAGTAAGAAGTTTAACAACACCAGGTTAAAGTCCAACAGGTTTATTTGGTAGCAAAAGCCACACGGAGCTTTTGCTACCAAATAAACCTGTTGGACTTTAACCTGGTGTTGTTAAACTTCTTACCGAAATAACTCCTCAGAGGCCGGTGTCCCTTTACTAGATTGCCTTTATTTACAAACTCTATTCCACTCCTCGCGTCTTTCTGGAACACAGTAAGACTCCAGACTGTCAGAAGTCCTGACACTCCCATCTTTCTACGCAGGGGTGGCTTCCTGGTTGGACAGGCATTCATTACCTCAATCAGGGAGTTCATGCTTCGAGAGTACAACCTCATGTACCTTGTTGAATTCATTACACCTCTCCCCCCCCTCCCCCAAATCCGAGGAATCTTGGCGGTTCATGCGCCTCATGTGTTTCTTGCGTCGTTTCAACGCTGGGTCCGGTTACTCCAAATCGGTATCCAACATGGCACAAATGTATGTACAGGTGCTTATCTCGTACAGCGCGAGCGCCAGCAGTCTCATTGCCATCTTCCTCCGGCGGCAGAGGAGTATCCGCGGCTTCATCTGCAGTGTGCTCTTCAGACTCCGTGACCCTAACAACGGGGGATGGAGAGGCAAGGCTTGCCGGTCTGCGAGGGCTCTCCTCGGTTCTCGGCCCACTTGTCATCGTTAGCTCCGGAACCAACTGTGATTTCAAGGCCCCCACCTGGTCCACATGCTTTTCTTTCAGGATGGCCTCAGCCACACGTATTAGGTTGGATTCTGTCTCCGTCCTACACTCGACCGTTCCAGGAAACCATTTGCCCATTTGTCAAAATCGTGGGGAGAGAGATAGAGCCTGGTAAGATGCACTGTCAGAGGGTCGGTATTGACTAGAGGGGGCGAATAGTCACCTGCGCGATTTAGTTTTTGTGTTTTATGATAGGATAATATTTGCTACTTTAGAGGTCGGAGACACTTTGTAGGAATGAGTGGACAGGTGATATGTGAATTTCAATTCATTTTGTTAGGAATAACATGGGAGAGTGTGTAAAATAAAGGGTACATATCAAAAGGGGGTTAAGAGCAGAGCCTATGAAGGAAAGCTTCCAGGTGTTGTTAAAAAATCAAAGATCTAATGTCATTAATGGTGGCAATGTTTAGAAGAGTGAAGAGTTTGGGTTGAATGTTTGTAAGTCAGATGTCAGCTCGATGATGTGCTGCATTTTTGGTAAGGAATTTCGGTTGGATAAAGTAGCGGAACATTTCAGGGAGGGAGGGCAGGGGGAGCGGGCGGGGAGGGGAGGAGGCAGGGGGGGGTAGCAGGGAGGCGGGGGGGAGGGGGTGGGGAGAAGCGGGGTGGGAGAAGGGGATGGGGGAGGAATCCATTTAAAATAGTTGCTAGAAACAATTATGAGATAATTATAACTATTTCACACAACAGTAGGTGGAATGTAAACTACAGTGCTGAAATTCTCCTGAATGCAGGTTCAATTGAAGCATTCTGATGGGTCTAAACTGTTTTCTGAAGTAAGCGGATAGTCATGGGGTGAAAGTGGGAATATAGAAATTAGCAAGTTTCTCATTTAGAGAAGACAGAATGAGCCAAATGGATTCCTCTGCTTTGTAGAAATTCTATGTTCCTCTTCACTGGGAAGCTCTTATTCAGCACTCTTCATTTGTGCTGCTTCAATTGAAATCAGTACATTACAGATGCATGGCTATTATAGAGTCATAAAGGTTTACAGCATGGAAACAGGCCCTTCGACCCAACGTGTCCATGCCGCCCTTTTTTTAAACCCCTAAGTTCATCCCAATTGCCCGCATTTGGCCCATATCCCTCTGTACTCAACTTATCCATGTAACTATCTAAACGTTTTTTTAAAGACAACTTTCTACCCGCGTCTACTACCACTTCTGACAGCTTGTTCAAGACACTCACCACCCTATATGTGAAAAAATTGCCCCTCTGGACACTTTTGTATCTCTCCCCTTTCACCTATGCCCTCTAGTTTTAGACTCCCTTACGTTTGGGAAAATATATTGACTATCTCGCTGATCTGTGTCCCTCATTATTTTATAGATCTCTATAAGACCACTCCTCAGACTCCTACGCTCCAGAGAAAAAAGTCCCAGTCTATACAGCCTCTCCTTATAACTCAAACCATCAAGTCCTGTTAGCATCCGAGTAAATCTTTTCCGTAGTCAATATAAACTGCAAGGTTTATTTTAATTTGCTATCTATATTACTGCGACCAAGAAAGATTTCAAGGAAGAAAAATAGAATATGAGAGTAAACGTTCAGATGACATAAGCCCTGTCCACCTCCATCTCCAGGTGAGAAACTGCTACTGTTTATTCATGCACTGAGTGCATATGATGGCAGATTTGAACTCACACAGAAAACGGATCTGATCCGCTCCCATTTTCATGCCCGTCCTGGACTTAGAATTTTATTGTAAAGTTCAGCCCTTTTGTGTCTGCTTTCACCGTGGAAAATGCTTAAAATGTCCCAGAAATAATGGAGCTTCAATGGACTGGTGTGAATGAGGAAAGGGCAGTTGTTTATATTAGTGGAAAAAATTGCACTTGGGAAATTAATGGGACTTAATGTCTGATTATCTTCATTCCAGAGAGTTGAAAGATGTGTTTGTAGAGATACTACATGCATTGATGGTCATCTTCCAAACTTCTATAGATTCTGGAAATGTTCCTGTAGATTAGAAAGTGACAATGTAACCCTGCAATTTAAGAATGGATGTTCAGGGAAAAAGGGAAAGTACAAAACGGTTCGACTGATAGCAATAGCAGGGCAAATCCTATCATTTTGAAATGAAAGATGTCATAACAGAACACTTAGAAAATAATTGCAGGATCAATCAGGGTCAACATGACTTTATGAAAGGGAAAAAATGTTTAGCAAAGCGAAATACAAGAGTGTGCATGGTGCTTTCTTGTTTGTTAATGTGCTGTGGGCATCGCTGGCTGGGCCATCATTTGTTGCTCATCCCTAATTGCCCCTGACGGGACATTTAATAGTCAACCTCGTGGTTGTGGATCTGGAGTCACATGTGGGCCAGACCAGGTAAGGAATGGCATCAGTGAACCAAACGGTGTTAACCGACAGTCGGCAACGGTTTCCTGATCATTAGATTAACAATTCAAATTTTTTATTGAATTCAAATTTTACCTTTAACATTGGCGGGATTGAATCTGTGACTCCAGAGCATTACTATGGGGCACCAGTCCAGTAACATACCATTATGCCACCACCTCCCCGATAGAGCCAAAATGTGACTTATGACGAGTAAATTCTAATACTCATCTCTATTTTATACTCTTTATTGGACTCAGCAGGCTATTCACCTTGCCAGAATACATCAGGACATTGGTCCTTTTTCGACACTACAACCACTTTTCTCACACATGTGCACGTCCTCAGCAATCTCCTTCCAGACAGGCTGTGTCGGTGGGATGATCTCCTCCCATCTTGAGGGAACAGGACCCCCATTCGAGCCCGAGCAGCTGGCAGGGGACCCTCCAGCGAGGCAATATTAATTGAGGAGCAACGTTTGATCTGCATTCTGTCATTTAAGCCCTTCATTCAGTTAGCAGAGCTCCATCCTTGCCCCCTCCAGAGCTGAAAGTCCTGCTGGCTGTTTTGGAGATGGTGCCGGCATTGCCTGAACAGGGACTGCCCCCTGCCCACGCTGCCTGAGTGGACAGCTCCCCCTGCCTGCCAGCTGTTACTTGTCCACCTGTGACAATATCAACTTCATAACTCTGCCTATCCTGCCTACACGGACACACTCCCCATTTCCAATCTCCATGTTGGGACTTCAGGGATTCTGGTAAAATCACAGCCATTATCTCTATCCTCACCACAAAGTGCTTTCCCAAACCACTGACCATCCCATGTCACTCCCGAGCCACTCCGACTAAGGAAATGGGGACCTTGTGATTTGGTCTGGTCCCATCTTCGTTTTATTGTCACTAAATCAATCCTGTAATTCTATTTTGTCCTTTCTTCATTTCTGCCACAGCCACCCACTGTTGTCACTTCAAACCCCTCAATTCACCGTCATTTTGCAGTTCCAAAGAAAGCTCAAACTTAAACCCTGTTTCTTTCTTCACAAATATTTACCTAACCTGCTGAGCATTTCCAATTTATTCTACTTATATTTCATTTTCAACGTTAAGAGTATTTCCTCATTCTATAGAAATGCAAATTGTGCTTTTTAAATGTGTCACACTATTCATTATTATTGTTATTAACGGTATTATTTAAAGGACTTGTGATTTACTGTGATTCATGTTATGTTTCTCTCTCTGATCCCCAGTCTGGATAGAAACGCTCTCACAGAATCTTCTGTGGAGGATCTCACGGATGAGTTGTAAAATTGCATCTAGAAACTGCGGACTTCCTACAGAAACTGGGCACACATGGAGCAGTTGAACCAGGAGCACCCTCGTCACTATGCATGTCTCGGCACTCTACACCAGCATCCCCCACGATGATGGCATTGCTGCAACGGCCTCAGTGCTCAGTGTCGACAACTACCAGTTTCCAGGTGCAATTTTACAACTCATCCGCTTGATCCTGGACCACAATGTCTTCACCTTCAACAACCAGCTCTTCATCCAGACACACGGAACAGCCATGGGGACCAAATTCGCACCTCAATATGCCAACATCTTCATGCACAGGTTCGAACAAGACTTCTTCACCGCGCAGGACCTTCAACCGATGCGATACAGTAGATACATCGATGACATTTTCTTCCTTTGGACTCATGGTGAACAATCACTGAAACAACTATATGATGACATCATATGCTACCAAATAAACCTTTTGGACTTTAACCTGGTGTTGTTAAACTTCTTACTGTAATACAATAAGAGGACAGGGAATAGTTCCGTCACTATGGTAGCAGAACAGGGACTGGGACCAGCAATGTTGTCTAAGAACAGGGAGTGGGCCTGTCAACTTGGTAATACTGCAGGACTCCGTCTATTTCTATTGCATCAGATCAGCGCCTGTTCCTGCCACCAAGTAACCTAACAAGCACATAGACCAAAAATGCAGTGAAGGACCTGCCACGGGTTCTGTCACTTTGACGACAGTGCAGGGATTTTGTCGGACACTGGTACCAGAACCGGGACCGTGCCTGTCAGTATGGCAAAAGTACAAGGACTGATTCTATTACTTTTGTAAACAGAATAAGGATCAGGTATTTCACTACGATAAGAGATTAGAGACTGTGGTTGCCACTATTGGGAACATAGAAGTGACAGTTCTTGCCATTGGTGTAAAAGATTAGGGGATCGATACAGCAGTCCGGTAACAGGTCAGGCACTTGAGCTGCTATTGTTGCCAAAGATCAGGGAATGGACCATCGCTATTGTAACAGATCTGGTAAGTGAACCTTGTTTCCTCTGCTGGTCAGTTTTCTTATTCCCCTTTCTGTCTTTGATGTTTATCGTTGATTCTCCCTCCTGTGACTCCTTGCGTCCTTTTCCATACACCTGACATTTTATTTTAAACCCTTCAAAACCACTCGAGTAAATCCTTCCATCGGACATTAGTGTTGGTCCAGCCCAGTAGCAATGGTCCTGTTTATATTGGTCGCATTTCCCCAGAGCCTGTCCCAGTGCCCCAGGAATCTGAAACCGAACCCTCAAACTACCCCTTTAGCTGCATATTCATGCAATATATCATGCTACTTCCAGACAGAATATCACGAGGCTGGTCGTAATCATAAGATTACTATCTTTGAGGTCGAACTTCTAAACTTTCTTTCCAACCGCTATATTCTACTTTTAGGACTTCTATGTCGCTGGTACAGATGTGAACCACATGCATTCGTCGTTCACCCTTCAGAATGTCCTGCAGCTCCTCTGAGCAATTCTGACTCTAGCACAAGCTACATACCAGCCTGGAGTGTCATTTTCGGCTATAAAAACTTTTATCAATTCACTTTAAACTGTAGATGGTGACAATTAGACAGGAAGCGGAGAGACGGTGATATAGATAGAGAGAGGGAAAGAAGAGGGAGAGAGAGATAGACAGGAGGCAGACAATGACAAAAACTGGGAGAGAGAGATTGAGGAATACAAAAAGGACATGGAGATACATATCCCCTAAATCTATTTCAGTAAGTGCTAAGTGCCCTCCTGCCCCAAACACATGCCCGCGAGCATAGACGCTGGAATCTTGTTGAATTGTAGCTATTATTATGAACTCCCACAAACACCAATGGCAGAGTGCGCAGTGAATCTCTGTAATGATGTTGGTAGATGGATGAATACGGTTCCAAGGCCACGGGGAGAACACTTGAACACTTCTTCAGACAACGTTTTCAGATTCTGAATGTAGGATATTCGGTTACAACTATGCTAACCAGGGGACGGTGTTGTTTAGGGAGTATCAGTATATTAGCTTTCCAGGGTTCTAGGTTCATGCTCCTGGGATGTGATTTAAAATCCATCACAGTTGGTGTATTTAAAATTCATTCGATACAACCCTCAATTCAAAGGTAATCTCAGTAATGTGAACCATGGCAATAATGTTGGTTTCGTGAAAAAAACAACCCAGTTCACTGTTACCCTTAATGGTAACCTGTCCAGTTTGCTAAATGTGTTTAAATGCAATTATGGGCACACATCAACCTGGTTTACCTGCAAACGCCTTGTGAAGTAACCAAGTCTCTCACATCAGGACCATTGCTGTGCACAAAATGCTGTCTCTTTTGGCCACGCCCACACCCCACGAAATAATGAAAATGAAGTGGAATCAAGGTGAAAATAACTCATTTTTATTTAGCTGAGGAATTTTACCTTTAACACAACGATTTAGTGTGATCTGGACTTGCTGCCTGCAAGGATAATGGAAGAGATACGATATTAACTTTGTCAATGGGAATTCCACCGACAAATCAAAGGGAACATAATGAATGAGCTCTTGAAAAGGGAACAGAGACATCATTCGGCTCAGTAAGCAAAGAGCCAGCGGGCACACGCTGGGCCGATTTACCTCTTACCTGCAAAATAATTTTTCTTTAAAGCTGTGAACAATTCCTCTCAACCAGCACTTTTTCAATCACTTCACAGTGATTGTGGATTTATGAAAACCAGGCACGGGAGACACATTTATATATATATATATATATATATATATATATATATATATATATATATGATTCCTGTGTCGCTTTATCTCAGTTAGTAAACAAAATCTAAAACATGTCCAAATAAGTTGTCTATGTTTGAGCCAGTCCGCAGTGCGTGTATGTGTGGTTATTAACTGTGTGATACTCTGCGATTATATAAAGAGCATCGGTGTTCCAGTCACTTGATTGTGAATCTGAGAAGCTCAGTGCAGAATGAGGAAGCCTCTAAATTTTCTGTTTTTCTTCACGGTGCTGCTGCAGCCCATCACTGCCGAGAGAGGTGTGAATGCGAGGATTGTACTTACAAGTGAGGAACTTTCTCATGACAAAATATACTGCCCCCTGAAATCTGTGCTGCCACTCGATTCGATCATGGCTGCAAGTGTCTTAACTGCATCCACCGATCTTGGCTCTTCAACTTTAATGACTGTTTCCACGAATCCTCACTCGAATGTTTAATATTTTTTCCGACACTCCCAGCGCCTTAATATATTCTGTCAATCATAGCTCATATTTGCTATTCCCTCCATGGCCTTGCCTTAATTCTTTAATCACATCCAGCCCAAAATTCAATCGAAATATTTTTGTTCCCAACAATCTAGCCTCCCTTGCAATCTAAGAGTTTGACAAATCTACAATTTGCAACTGTTTAATTTCCTCCACAAAGCTCACCACTTCCTCTTGCTTATACTTCAAGATGGTCTTTGATAGCAAACTCTTTCAGAACGATTTGGTCACCTATCTGGAAAATTGGCTCATGTAACTCAGTGTATTTTTCTTACAGGCCACTCTTCTCCCTTCAAAGCACAGTATCAGTTTCATCATTATCGTTGTAAACAGTTCTTCTGCGTATCAGGCGTTGCTGGGCCATAATTAGAAAGTGTGAAAAATAACATTTCGCTCTGATTTCTTTTGGATTCATTGAGTAAACGTTGAATAGTTCAGTGTATTGTGTTCCGAAGTTAGACGACATAAGACCGGTGATCATGATCTATTTACCTCGCTTAGAATACACTTTAAGAACTTTAAACTGTGAAGCTGTCTATAAGACTCGGTTGGCGACATTGAGAACATCGGGCACAACCCAATTCTTCGTATTCTTATTCGAAGCAGACCTGGTATCTCGAGGGCACTGACGAGTGGCATCAATGAACATTACTTGTTTCACTCTTTCCAGGATATGGCAAGAATGGAGGGATTTGCAGAAGAGGCTGATGTCAGGATGATGAGGTCGAGGGTACCAGGGAAATGTTGCAAAGGTGAATGAGATATGCATATGCAATGCGCCCTCTGCGGAACCCGTCTGAGAATCAGACTGAAGCTATCTGTAAGTTGTGTAGTGCAAACTCCGCTACGTTGTGCAGTTTCAATGTCACCTGGCCCACTGCTTTCTGAATTAGTCCAAAAAAATAAAAGTTACAGCATTGAACACAGAATTTTGTCACATCTTTTTGTCACCATTTTGTCATGGATGGAAGGGTAGTTGGAATGTGTCAGAGCCGCATTGACATGTTGCAGCGGCAGTATATCCAACAAAAATAATCTTACAACCAATTTCGCAGGTTCTTCGAGCACTATTCCTGGGATTATCCTGCGAGCAAGAATATAGAGCCACCAGCAGGTGAGTGAACAGTGACATTTAATGGTACGTGATGGATCCTGGGTCCCCTCTGCTTTGACCCCAGACTCTATGATCCTTCGAAGCATCAGATCAAACACAAGAAAGGAGAAGGCGTACTTGGCCCCAGCTGTCACCACCCCAGCTGATTCACATGTACCACTTCCAAGTTATGTTAAAATGATTTGGAAGGGATATTGAAAGTAACAGTACACAGTTGCTGCAGTTATATGCTGATCAGCACGAATGCATCGATCACACAGACACCAAGAAACCCATAAGGCCATAAGACGTAGCAGCCAATTTTGTTCATTCGTTCCATGGATTTTATCCTGCCGTTCAATGAGATGGTGATCGATGTGATATGATGAATATTAAGGACAATATCCCGCCTTTTCCCCCATTCGATTTGCTTGTTAATTTAAAAAAGTCCACCTCGTGCTTAAAAATACTTTGCGATCTTACTGGCAGTGCAATCAATACATTTGCAGATTCCACATTTAATATTCAAGTTTGAAAAACATCATGCCAGGGGATGTATCTGCCTGAAATAGTTTCTTTTGTTTTACCCCTGTACATTTTTTTCACCAGTGATCATTATTGTACTAAATTCCTGCCCCACATTTCTTTCTTGAATATGTAATATTTTCATACTGATATTCTTGTGCTCTCCCGTGAAGACAGAAGAAAAATAATAATTGTTCTCCGCTGTCATTTGCTAGTGCATTCTTATTATGTCACCAGTGTCATTCTTTGAGTGTCCTTTGTTCAAATTGGAAATCATATCCTTTTTGGGGTAATGTGCTGGAATTTCTGAGGAGATTTGAGAAAACCCTTTTTCACTTACAAGGTGTTGTGAATCTTGAATTAGCTGCCTGAGAAGATAGTGGAGAGTCTGGAAACATTACAACCTTTGAAACATATTTGCATGATTTTTGATTTGATTTGATTTATTGTCACGTGTATTAGCATACAGTGAAACGTGTTGTTTCCTGCACACTATACAGACAACGCATACCGTTGATAGAGAAGGAAACGAGAAAGTGCAGAATGTAGTGCTACAGTCATACCTCGGGTGTAGAGAAAGATAAAATTAGTGCAAGATAAGTCCATTCAAAAGTCTGACGGCAGCAGGGAAGAAGCTGTTCTTGAGTCAGTTGGTACGTGACCTTCGACTTTTGTATCTTTTTCCCATAGCAAGAAGGTGAAGAGAGTATGTCCAGGGTGTTTGGGGTCCATAATTATGTTGGTTGCTTTGCCGAGGCAGCGGGAATTGTAGACAGAATCGATGGATGGGAGGCTGGTTTGTGTAAAGGATTGGGCGACATTCACGACTTTTTTCGTTTCTTGCCGTCTTGGGCAGAGCAGGAGCTGACATGCCAAATCTCCTTCGACTTCTGAGACAGTGGAGGCATTTGTGTGCTTTCTTAACTCAAGTGTCAAGCAGTTCAAAAACACCATTCAAAAATAAGGTACAATTTCAGGAGAATGGGATTAGCGTGAATTCAATGGTCGTTATTGTATGTGCAGACCCGGAAGGTTGAAGGACATTTCTTTGCATTCTATGCCTCTATGTCTTTGGCTCTTTTATTGCAGCTCTCTTTACAGAATAATTCTAACAGACAGAATAGTCGATAATTATTCTAACCTTTACTTGGCAACTATTGCACGCTTCAATCTCTCCGAGGATTAATTATAGACTTTGTTTCCAGTGTCTGTTCATCTCAGTAAACGGCGCCATTAATGTTTCCAAATAATCTCTTTTGTGTGTGTGCTGATTAACGTAAAAAATATGTACGGACACTTAAAGAGCCTCCTTGCGCCAATCATTTCACTGGGGAGATCAGCAAAGAATGAAGGCAGTTCTTTTGTTGCTACAGGGGATCCTGTTGCTGCTGCAGCCCGTCACTGCCGATGGAGTTGACAGTGCAAGTTTTTTTATTCGGAGTTCAATACCGTTCTCAGTAAACAATCCACAGAAACATCGATTGGAACTGGTGAAGACCATTCATGCCTTCAAGTCTGTTCGAATATTTAATCACAACAGGATTGGTGCGTGTGTTATCCCTCTCTGCACATCATGTTTCAGTAACATTTTGAATATTTCCAATTGACAAGCTCATAATCTCAGTTTCCAAACTTTCTTGAAACCATTACACGTTTGATGTAAGTTACCCCAAACTCCGTCGAGATTTATAAATTGTGGTAATCGTGTAACATGATTTCAAGTTATTTCATGGCCTTGCCTTACTACTGTTAACTTTCCCAACCCAAAAACACTTCGAGATACCGGTGCTCCTCCAATCCTGGTCTAGAAATTCCAAGCGTTTATCCAATCGACCAGTGGCTGCCACCACTTCTGCTCTGTGTCCAAATTGGGGGAATTCAATCGATAAACCTGTCCACTTTCTCATGTAATACATACTTCAAAACCAATCTTTTTCAGCAAATATTACTCAACTGTCCCCAACATGGGTTTATCCAGCTCAGAGTATTTGCTTTTATCACACTGCTTTACGGCAACTTGTACCGTTCCCATATGTTGAGACCACCGTATCAATTCCAAATGGCTCTGGTGCCCATCGTGCTTCATTGGAATACAACAGAAGAAGGCTGCATATTCCTGGCATACTGATATCTCAGGTAAACTATATCATAGAATCATAGAAACCTACAGTGCAGACGGAGGTCATTTGGCCCGTCGAGTCTGCACCATCCACAATCCCACCCAGAGTCTATCCCCGTAAATGTATCCTAACTAGTCCCCCCGACACTAACGGACAATTTAGCATGGACAGTCCACTTAACCCCCACATCTTTGGAGTCTGGGAGGAAACCGGAGCGCCCAGAGGAAACCCACGCAAACACGGGGAGAACGTGCGAACCCCACACAGACAGTGACCCGAGCCGGGAATCGAACCCGGGTCCCTGTCGCTGTGAGGCAGCAATGCTAACCATTGTGCCACTGTGCCGCCCATATGGAAGCAGTGTGCACTGTTCCGGTCTCCAGATATTTAGAATAGATTATACATTGAGCACTGTTTTGAGCTCAATACACATCGCTGAAGGAAATCCTGATACACACTCTATTCTTTAGGCTCTATATTCCTGGGCACGACAGCATTACGAGTACAATCCATTGCTTTGTCTTCCATTTACCAGGGTTAGATCACACACTTGAAGGAATATGAACAGTTAAGCTCAATTAAGGCCTTGGTTAGACCAAACCTGGAGCAATGTGAGCATTTCAAGATTCCATATATTCTGTGAAAGCAGTCTTGATCTGTGGCGGGTACTGTGCAACAGCATCAATAATAGTTATTATTTTGCTTTTCCAGACTGTGATGGTGAAAGTGCGATATGCCAAAGACATCCATGTGAATCAGACGAAGTTGAAACTTCTCAGAAATGTTTTGTTATTTTTCAAGTGGTGCGTGGCCGAATGAGAGAGAAATGGAAGATGGACATGACTTATCCACGTCTGAGGAACAGACGAATGCTGGTTATAATCTGTGTAATTAAGTCTTAGCTAGATTCTGAATTTCCAATGATCCCTGACCATCTGTATTCTCAATCTTGCCAATAAAACTCGCTCCATTTATCACCTCTGCTCTGTGTTGCATTTACATTTTGGCTCTTTTCATCGCAATTTTAAACTGGAGGGTGAAGGATGCCAGAAAGCGGCAGGGCCGCATTAACGCATTTTATTTCCAAATCACATGATCATACCTTACAGCCAATATTCCAAAATTGTTGATCGGCATTCATAAGAAAATGCTGAATCGCTGATAGTATAGGCATGCAAATATGTGATGCGACAGTTGCATAAAATTTGGAGAGGTTGCTCATTTGCAGTGTGAACAGTGGGTCCAGATTATATGATTCTCCAACGTCTGAGGGAAAACACAGGGATAGACATCAGCTCTGACGAAGAGTCCTCCTGACTCCGAATGCTGGCTCTATTCTCTCTGCACAGATGCTCTCAGACTTGCTGAGATTTTAAAGCATCTTTTCATTTTCGTTTCACATTCCAGCATCTAAATATTTTGTCTTTATCTCAGAGGAATGGACCACTTTTGCTGAATAAATCATGCAACCCAGTCTCCATGAATTGATCTGCAGTTTTTTTCGAAACACGGTTGGAAGAATTATTGGAGGCAGCAGGTCACAGAATGTACTCTAGCTGTAGAACCTGCATGTCTATTAGAAGGAGTCCAGAGAGTACCTGACCAATGCTGATCCTTCCTGAGGACTGTATCATGTATTCCCCAGAATCTGTCTGTGGCAGATGCTTACAGACTTGTAAGTAATGCAGATGCTTCGCTGCACTGCATTATTTGTAAGTGTGGTCATACAATGACTTTGTTAACCTTAATCCCTCTCTTCACACTGAGATATTTCCCATAGTGCTGTATGGTAGTACAACTGTCATAATTGATAGACATGATGTGGAGATGCCGGCGTTGGACTGGGGTAAACACAGTAAGAAGTTTAACAACACCAGGTTAAAGTCCAGCAGGTTTATTCAGGCGAAGAAGGGGCTTGGAGCTCCGAAAGCTTGTGTGGCTTTTGCTACCAAGTAAACCTGTTGGACTTTAACCTGGTGTTGTTAAACTTCTTACTTTAATTGATAGAGGCAGAAATGGTTTAGCAGAAAGCATTTCACGCATTGCTGTGAAATGATACACAATGTACTTTAAGGTTGCTGATGTTAAATTGTTGTCAAGCATGACCATACAGAAATGTTATCGTGTGGTATGTCCCAGACTCGATTTCTGCCATCACACAAAGAAGAAGGCATCAGTTCCAGTTAAGGTAGTTCACTTCTGTGTGCGCCTGATTACTATAAGTCTACCTGATCCCAGGTTTATGCAGGAACAAAGAGTAAACATCAGTCTCCAAATGTTGCATGGAGAGGAACTCCTGATACAGGGATACAATGCTGCTGTTTGCGGCCTGCAGGGTACACCTGGCAGATGTGCGTTTTTAGTGCGGACCTTTAGAGTATAAAACATTGCACAACGGAATGCAGAATACTAAGCCAAACAGAAGCATTGCCCAAAACTCTTCATAGCAGGCAGTAGAAAAGATTTACACAGCCAATCTTTAACTCTGAAATAGGAACTAGAAAGCGAGTTAAAGTTTCTGTTCAGTGACCGCTCATCAGTACACAGAAAATGTGAAATGTAATCAGCTTAGAAGAAGTGAAATTCGGGATATGAGCAGGAATGAGCTAAATGACACGTATGAAATCTTGTGCATGATCGGACACATTCATGGGAAAATGATTTCACCATACAAAATCCAAATAGAGGTGTAACTAGTGAATTAAAAAAGTGTATTTCTAGATCCTGTGTGAATGACAGGATAGGAGAATTCCAAGAAGAAAATATAGGAATTAAGGATGAAAAAATGTAGCATTTATTAAGAAAACAAGGTAAGCAAAATAAGGCTGCAGCCACGATGTTGTTTATGTTGAGTGTATGGAGACCAATGTTCCTGAAGCTCTTGTTGAGATTTTTGGAAACACGCTCACAGTGCAAAGGTAAAACGGCCAGAATAAGAAATCATGAGTGTTGAGCTGACAATAGACAGGGGATTGGTGTTATCCATTCGGAAATATGGGTATTCTCCTCTTAGCCGTCACACTATCTGAGCCTGGTATACCGAGTGCTGGGATCCCTTTCTGTTTACAACTTGCATCAACGGTTTGGAATGTGGATACAAGCTTAGATTTCTAAATCTGTAGAAATCACAAACGCGGTAAGATTACTCAATAGTTGACTCCACAAATTACAGGAGCGCAGTACAAAATTTGTAAAATGCATCGGTAATTACTGAATTAGATTAACTCCAGGAAATTATCAGGCCATATATTAAGGTAGGAAGGTAAGGAAGGCCATTTCATTTAATATGGAAGTTTCAATTTGTTGCAAGAAAAAAACGGATTTTGCAGTGAGACATCAGTCACTTACTTTTGTTGTCTACAGGTTTGCCACAATAAAAAAAACAGGGCACTCGTCATTATTTGCAAAATAATTGGAATATTGGGAAATATTGCTCAACGTGTATTGAAACTTAGCTGTAGTCTTGTTTGTCGGATTTTGATTTCAAATAAATAGTCATCTGAAAGGAGGTGAAATAATTTGGAAGAATGTTGTCAGAAATATTATTTGAGCTGATACAGACCTTCTGATTCCATGAACCTCATTTTCATAAATATTGAGAGTTATGAAATGCATGCACATTGAGCAAGGTGACCAGTGTTTTTCCAAACGAGTGGAGTTTATGCAGCATTTTTGGAAGGAGTGAAATTCACAGAGGCGCAGTGAGGGGATTTCTGACATTTGCATCTAGACAGATGATGACACGGCCATGGATTCGAGTGAGATGGAACAGAGGAACAGGAACAAGGCATTTACAGATCGTACACTCTGCACCATACACCTAAATTAGGGCCGCTCATTTAACGCAACTGAGGTCATAGAAAGCTCAAGGTGTACATATGGAACCTGATCAGAGACCGTGGATAGTCCAGGCAGCGGGCATCATAGAACTGTTTATGCTGGGGTCTGTGGGGAGATACCTATCTGCATGATCATGAAAAGAGGTCACAAGAGTTGGGTGACAAGCATTTGCTTCCGATATTACATGAGCTGCAAGCAGAAATGCACTCTCCAACTTGGACAGAAAATTAAACATGACCATGTTTCCTACTTTGCAACAGTTCTTACACTTCACACGTGTCTCTTTGGCTGGGAAACATTTTACAAGCTGTTCTCAGTCGAACATTTTACAAGCTGTTCTCAGTCGAACAAAATATATCTAAGGTGCCGAAGAATAGCTACAAGGAACTTGAAATGTTCACGTTGCCTCTCACTCCAGAGGGAAGAGTATCCGAACCTGAATATATAAAACGGATGAGAGTTCCATGGAGGACAAAGGACACTCCAGGATGTCACTGGTGAAATAATAAGTGCTCAATTGGCAATGGCAGTGGAGCAACATAAGTACTTTTTTTTCTGTGTTCATGGAACAACACAGGAATATCATTCCAAAAAATATATTAAATATTCAAGGATAAAACGAGGGAAGGGAATTCTGTACAATAATGATCATGACTAAAAAAAATACTCGGGGAAAACAAAATGCGTACCGGCCGATATATCCCCCGGGATTCATGCTCTGCATCCTAGGGTATTAAAGGCGGAAATATTACTGGATGCATTGCCACTAACATTGCTAAGTATTTTCAAGCAAGAGATGGACAGTTTTTAAAAAAAAATTAGTAAGTGAATCAAACGGGGAAAAGGCGGGATAGCGGAGTTAATGTTTATCATACCATCTCACTGAATGTTGGAACAGATTCTCTGGACCGAATGACTAACGTCTGCTGCTACGGCTTATGACTTTGTGGGTGTGTCGGTGTCTGTGTGGGCAATTCACTCGTGGTGATGAGTATAACTGCGGCAACCAGTGCCCACGTTGTGTACTGCTCCTTTAAGTAGCTCCTCCAACTCAATTTAACATTGCTTGGATGTAGTACGTATGAATCAGCTGGGCTGGTCATAGCTGAGGCCAAATAAGCCTTTTCCTTCCTTGTGTTAGATCAGCTGCCTTGAGGCATCATAGGTCGTGAGTCAAGGTTGAGGGGACACAGGGCCAGTCCTGCACCATTACATGACACTATTCACTCAAGGGCTGGTGGATGTGTTCTGCCAGTCTCTCAGGATAATCTCAGAGTATTACTCGATGAAGCTGGGAAATTGAATGTAAGTTTGTTTTTGGGAGATATACTGGTGCTGCGACATGCAAATATGGGCCTGAAGCTTTCCAACCACCCTTCCATCCATGACAAATGGTGGTAGAAGAATAAGACATAGAAGTGCAACGCAAGGCTGTGTTCAATGCGTTGAATGTTATTTTATTGGAATGATTCAGAAAACAGAGTGCCAGTATCATTGGAATTAAACAATGCAGCAGAGCATCTGCTGAGTAACTTCTCAACAACTTATAATGAAACATACATTTTTTCACATTTCCAGTTTTGGTCCAGTAACACCTGATGTGCAGATGAATTATTTACGGCGAGAGCGATGAAACTGCTCCTGTCCCTTGAATGGAGGAGCACCCTGTTTGGCTCGAGGTTGCTTTGCGCAATGAAATTATCCCGAATATATTCAATTAGCTCACAGTCCCAGGCTACCATTTTACCAATCTACTTTGCCGATGCTGTGTGTATGTTGAAGAACCTATGATAGTTGGAATGTTATTTTTGTATCTCTGTTGTGGGGTTATTTGAGATGGCCAATTATGTTTTACTTAAATAATGCAAAGCTCACCAGGCAAGTATCACTGCATGAAGAAGTAACATTTATTTAAAAGAAAGCATAATGGACAGCTGCGTGTAGAGATCATCAAAAGGGTTCAGAAGTTCTGGATTTGAACAGCAAAACCTCTCCGATGAACCTAACGTGTACAACCAGAAACTGATAATATATAGATTTTCTTATCGATCATTCACACCTCATATTAGTTTTACATCAATTACATTCAGTCTACATATACCATAAGTTCATAAGATAAAGGAGCAGCATTAGGTCCTGTGGCCCATCGAGTCTGCTCCGCCATTCAATCATGGCTGATATGCTGATGATACACTTTATCCTGCAATCTCCGAAAAACCCTTCAACCCATTACCAATTAACTATCTATCTGACTTATCCTTAAATTTACTCACTGTCCCAGCATCCACCGCAAGTTGGGGTAGCGAATTCGACAGATTCACAAGCCTTTGGGAGAAGTGGTTTCTCCTAAACTCTGTTTTAAATGTGCTATCCTTATCCTAAGACTATGAGCTCTTGTCCCAGAATCTCCCTCAAGAGGAATCATTCGCTCCACATCTACTTTATCCACAACTTTCATCATCTCATATACTTCAGTTTGATCTCCCCTTGTACTTCTAGTTCCTGAGGGTACAGGCCTAAACTGTTCAATAATATTACCTGACATATCCCACAGTCAATTGCATTTTATCATTCAGCATAACGATATTTTATTTGTCCATTCATCCTGGACACTAACTCCTGCCTTGGCTGAACTCATTTCCCTATTGCTAAGTAACTATATGCTCTCATAATAGAGGTAAAAGTGAAAATTCCCACCGGCTCACTGCCAATTTCAATTGACATGTGTTCCTGCTCCAGGTACGTATCTATTCTATGCCTAGGCAATGAATGTCCCTGTTCATAAAATTGCAAAAATATGTTTCCTCACAAGAAATTTCTGTTAAGAATTCTGCTAACTGCTCGGAGTCCAAGGCCTTTGGTTCTGAACGCTTCACATTTGCCAGAACCCTGCTCTTGGCTGAAATGAACAATGATTCATAGAATACTTAAAATGCATTTCAGTAATGTTTTAAAATAAGTAATTACTTGTTTGATTCTATTACTGCGTGTATACATGTGTAAAGCATTTGTCTCATTAGCTTTTGAAATTCACTTCAAGAATCATTTAACTCTTTACTGGTAGTACTGTCAGTGCCTTGTATATTTTGCTTAAACCTTAGTAGCTGGTTAAAAAATTCCCCCTCCAATGTCACAACAATTTATTTGTCTATATGCTATACTTCCGTGTTCCTAACTTTACACAGTCAAGAAACTATCCCTGCGGATGCTTCCTAACATGCTCTATTTCTCATCTCCAAGGAACCATGCTTTACTTCCAGCTTTTTGTAGCGAGAGCCATCTCTCACCACAGGTCAAATCTAATCGTTAATTCAGGGGCTAATCGGCCAGATGTGCTTCCTATCATGCTAAACTGTTAATTACCTTTCACTAGTTAGGTTCGATCACCCAATGTTCAGAATATAAAAAATGTAGGTAACCTGTGTGAGAGAAAAATAAATGACCCTTCCATTAAATTATCTTTGCGTAATGATCATATACATTTAACTCTCTCTGCGAGAGGTTTGATTGAACTGATAAGAAGTGGCCACCTGCAGACAGCTTGCAACATGACAGAGTAACAAGTTGTACGTGAGATATATCAGTCAGGCGAGTTAAGTTTCGAAACCAAAATATTCACCTCCAGAAAAATCTACAGACGTTCCTAATTTCACAATGTCAGAATCGCCGTCATTTAATATCCTTTGCGACTCTGACATATGCAAGTTACCACAATATTCCCACTGTAACCTCACGTTAGCAGTTGCTTGTTCAACTCGGCAGTGTGTGCACGTATATTGCACATGAGGCCTTTACAACTTAGAGGTCTTAATTGTGTTTTATCACCCCAGTGCAAGCAGCAAACATTCAGCTTATACCTTATACCTGTCTAAAATGTGCATCTCTCTTATTAGGCACAACATTTTGAACATTGTTAACTGTCCCCTAGAAATTGCTGGTGACCTATCTTCCTGTATTCCAGAGTTGGAGCATATACACTCACAGTGGATTTGGAGTGCGAGCCATATGCCTGAGCATGAAATTACAGTTTGCATTTGTAAGCAATAATGTTGCTTCTTTATGTGGCTCATGGTCTCACATGGATGTCCACTGTACTCTGTTGGACACAATGGCAATATCACACAACATGATAGAATATATCCTCAGTGTGCGGACAACACTTTGTCTCTGAACATACTCCGTACCAATCACAACTTGCAGTAATATCATCGACATATTATTGATGCAAAAGCGAGATTTGAAAGGAAAATACAATAAATGGATGTTTCCTCCTCTTCTGGATTTATTCAGAGCCTGGCGCTGGGCCAGTCTGTCTAATATAATTTTTTCTCTCTCAGAGCTGAGCCATGCTAGTCATCAATGTTGTTACCGAGCCAGTGTGACACTTGGGCATTGACGTTCTCCCATACGATGTGCAATTCGTGCCGGTGTTACTGCAAATTATTCTAAAAAGCATTGCTGAACTTCAATGCATCAGCTAGTCAGTGTTAGTTGGAAAATTGCAGCTTTTTCATCAGCTAAAGTAAGGTGATTACTGTGAAGCAGCAGGAGTTTTATCTGTGTCACATTTGATCTTATTCTGAGATTCCACGGGGCGTTGAGCCGACGTAGAAAATGAAAATGCTTGCATTCAAATAGCAACATTCAAAAGTAATGGATGACGGCAATTGTGCCACAATGATAAGCGCTGGTCTGTTAGCGAGAGGGGAAGGTGCGTTAGGGAGAGGTGAGTGAGTTTTACTGAGATAGGAGGCAGTATTATAGAGAGTTGAGGGAGTGTCAGGAAGAAGAGAGGAAGTGTTAGTAAGAGGGCACTGGGCAGAATGGAGGGTGGGTTTAAGAAAGGTGACCAATTGTTTGAAGCGATGGAAAGAAGCATTAGAAAAATCCGAGTGAGTGTTAGAAACAGGAGGTGGAGTGACAGAAAGAAAGTCGGGAACTTTAGGGAAAAGGAAACGTAAGGCAGAGGGAAGGCAGAGTTATAGATACGCGAGGGACTGTTCGACAGAATGAAAGCGATTATTGGGATAGTGGAGGGTATGCGAGGGACAAGGAAAATAATGATTTCGAACGTTAACCTTTGTTAGGGGGAGGGTTTGAGAGTTAGGGAGAGTGTTGGGTGTATAACGAGTGGGGAGGAAGTAGGAGAGAGGAGAGAGTGTGGAAGAGACGTGTGTGTAAGGGAGAGTTGAGGAAATATTTATTTGTAGGGGAGAAATTGTTATGGAGCCTGGAGGGAGAGCAAGATTCAAATGAAATAGAGAGACAGATAGACGCATGAAGGGGGGAAAAAAGGGGAGGGGAATGGGGAACAACATAAAATAGGAGAGAGAAACTATGGGTGACGAAGACAGAGAATGGAGGGCAGGTCCCAATGTGTGGTACTTCGGCGAGACCATGCAGACGCGAGGACAACAGACGAACATACGCTGCAAAGCAATTGCAAGACAGGAGTGTCCCCTTCCAGCCTGGGAGCACTTCAGCAGTCAAGGGCATTCAGCCTCCGATCTTCTGGTAAGTGTTCTCCAAGACGGCCTTCAAGACACATGACAACGCAGAATCACTGAGCAGAAACTGATCGACAAATTCCGCCTTTAATGAGCATGGCCTCAACCGGGATCTTGGATTCCTGTCAAACTACTTGTAACCTCCACCATACTGCTTGGGTTTGCAAAATCTTACGAACTCCCGAGGCTTGAGGCAATTCACATCTCTTTAACCTGTGATTTTCCCTCTCTCCACGCATACTCTTTGTACCTGAATGTATTCGATTGCCTGTAAAGACTCACGTCCCAACCACTGTTCACAATCCAGCCTGATTGTCTTGAAATTGTGTATTTTCCTACACATGCCGTGTTGATGAATTAACCTCCACTGAACAGATGAAGGAGCAGCACTCTGAAAGCTCGTGATTCCAAACACAGCTTTTGGACTCGAGCCTGGCGTTGTGAGACTTCTTTCAGAGAAAATGGAGAGAGGGAGAGAGAGATAGAGAGAGATAGAGAAAGACCGAGAGGAGTGGTGGTGGGACGGGAACGAGCGAGAGAAAGGGAGAGAGAGATCAACACTCAAGCAATGTGCATAACTGTGCAGTGGCACTGAATTTCTATTATGTATCATATATCGTGATTACTTTGGAAGTACAAGTTGTCTCATTTACTTTGCCACTTTCAGACCTTCCTCCCCTCTCAGGCAATATGCTGAAGCTTCGATTCAAGTAAGAAATGAGACATGGAAAAGAGACCTTGATCAATGAAGCTAGTTTTATTCACATGTTTCAGAAAGCAGTGGGTCATGGGAACTATATAAGGTAACAGAACCAGAAATTACAGAAATCACAGTCGGTGTCAGATGGCTGTCGCTGTGGGACTTGTTCGTTTTGGTCACTCTTTAATCTTGCAGCACTTCAATATCTTTAAGCATGTTTCCTCCAATCGGACCTCGTTTCTTTTGCAGCCATTCAGTCTGCATCTCGCTCCAGCTTCTGAACATGTCAAACCGCGCCCTGGGAAATAAAAACAAGACTTCATTGATAACAGAAGTCAGCTGATAGCGCACATATTCTTAGCAGCTGTGACCCAATTGAATGTCAGCTCGGGGCTGCTCAGCTGATGTCCATCTCGTGTCGATCTGAATATGTAAAGACACTTTGCACTGAGTGATAGACAAACCTCCGATTCGAAGTGATGCACTCACTCCTCCATCGGCAGCTATGGGCTGCATGAGCACCAGGAAGGCTATTACGAGAAGCAGCAGCTTTATCATTCTCCAATGATCAGCTCAGGATTAGAATGCGATAGCTGAACACCGGAGCTCTCTTTATGAACGTAGGGAGTGTTGTGTAGTTAATAATCATACACACAGGGCGCCGCTTGTCTTCGACTTGTAAATGTTGTGAGGACATTTCAGTAACTGAGTCGACAATTAACTGGCATCAACTGTGTTACTTATCAGTTGGTGGGACACGTCTGAGTAATGATGTCTGATGTGGAGATGCCGCCGTTGGACTGGGGTAAACACAGTAAGAAGTCTCACAACACTAGGTTAAAGTCCAACAGGTTTATTTGGTAGCAAAAGCCACTAGCTTTCGGAACAGGCATGGTACATTGGGGAAACCATGCAGACGCTACGACAACGGATGAGTGAACACCGCTCGACAATCACCAGGCAAGGCTGTTCTCTTCCTGTTGGGGAGCACTTCAGCCGTCACAGGCATTCAGCCTCTGATATTCGGGTAAGCGTTCTCCAAGGCGGCCTTCACGACACACGACAGCGCAGAGTCGCTGAGCAGAGACTGATAGCCAGGTTCCGCACACATGAGGACAGCCTCAACCGGGATATTGGGTTCATGTCACACTATCTGTACCCCCCACAGCATGCCTGGATGTGCAAAATCTCACTAGCTGTCCTGTCTGGAGACAATACACATCTCTTTAACCTGTGCTTTATGCTCCCTCCACTCACACTGTCTGTACCTTTAAGACTTGATTAGGTGTAAAGACTCACATTCCAATCATTATTCATGTAAATTGAGTTTGTGTCTTTGTGCCCTGTTTGTGATCAGAACTCCCACCCACCTGACGAAGGGACAGCCTGTTCCGAAAGCTAGTGGCTTTTGCTACCAAATAAACCTGTTGGACGTTAACCTGGTGTTGTTATACTAATGATGTCTGACACACCCTTACCAGAACACTGAGTTGTATTTTAAAATAAAATACTGCATGAGTTATAAGTGGTAATTGGGCCCATTGTGACTCTTTAAAAATGCTGTCAAATTATCATCTATTCCCCTTGACCGTTATTCCTCGCCAGGCAAACTCTGCCCTCCGTAAATGATCAAATTCTGCATTTGAAAGAGACTGATGATTTATTTTTTCATTGGCATTGCAGTAGTGGAGTCCCAGAGGTAAAAGAAAATATTTTCGTTAAAACAAACATGTTTACCTTCAATTTATTGCTTTTGAAAATGAAAAAGATCTGTGTCTACTGGTTCCCCAATCTCCCACCTTCCAAAATCTCCAAAGGCCATTATTTGGAGAAGAGTTGTGGAGCTCACCCTAACGTTATGGCGCAATGTGTACCCCTTCTCCAAAACAACCAGCACAGATTTCCGAAGCTGAATCGCATTGCTATTGGCGGCAGACTGCTGTGCGCCAATTGACTGTATCATTTCCCACATAAGACATAAGACATCGGAGCAGAATTAGGCCACTCGGCCCATCGAGTGTGCTTCACCATTCAATCATGGCTGATATATTTCTCATCCCCATTCTCCTGCCTTTTCCCCATAACCCCATGATCCCCTTATTAATCAAGAACATATTTATCTCCGTCTTGAAGACACTCAATGAACTGACCTCCACAGCCTTCTGCGGCAAAGAGTTTCACAGATTCGCCACTGCCTGGCTGAAGAAATTCAGCCTCATCTCTGTTCTAAAGGATTTAGTCTGAGATTTTGTCCCCTGGTTCTAGTTATTTTTTTCGTATCAGTGGAAACATCCTGTCCACATGAACTCTTTCCAAGCCTCGCAGTACCTTTGGGAAAAGATATTGACTACCTTTGGGAAACGATATTGACTATCTACCTTGTCTATGCTCCTCATTATTTTATAGACCTCTATAAATTCACCCCTCAGCCTCATATGCTCCAGAGACAAAAGTCGCAGTCTATTCAGCCTCTCCTTATAACTCAATCGAACAAGTCCCGGTAGCATACTGGTAAATCGTTTCTGCGCTCTTTCCAGTTTAATAATATCCTTTCTATAATAGGGTGACCAGAACTGCGCACAGTATTCCAAGTGTGGCCTTACCAATGCCTTGTACAACTGCAACAAGACATCCCAACTCCTGTATTCAATGTTCTGACCGATGAAACCAAGCATGTCGAATGCCTTCTTCACCACTCTGTCCACCTTTGAATCCACTTTCAAGGAGCTATGAACATGCACCTCTTCATCTCTTTGTTCTGTAACTCTCCCCAACGCCCTACCATTTACTGAGTAAGTCCTGCCGTGGTTCAATCTGCCAAAATGCATGACCTTGCATTTGTCTAAATTAAACTCCATCTGCCATTCGTCAGCCCACTGGCCCATTTGATCAAGATCCCTTTGCAATTGAAGATAACTTTCTTCACTGCCACGAATCCAGGTGGCATCTGCAAACTTCCTAACCATGCCTCTGATATTTTCAACCTATTCATTAATATAAATGACAAATAACAGTGGGCCCAGCACTGATCCCCGAAGCACACCGCTGGTCACAGGCCTGCACTTTAAGAACATAAGAACTCAAGAAATAGGAGTAGGCCATCTAGCCCCTCAAGCCTGCCCCGCCATTCAATAAGATGATGGCTGATCTGAAGTGGATCAGTTCCACTTACCCGCCTGATCCCCATAACCCCTAATTCCCGTACCGATCAGGAATCCATCTATCCGTGATTTAAACATATTCAACGAGGTAGCCTCCACCACTTCAGTGGGCAGAGAATTCCAGAGATTCACCACCCTCTGAGAGAAGACGTTCCTCCTCAACTCTGTCCTAAACTGACCCCCCTTTATTTTGAGGCTGTGCCCTCGAGTTCTAGTTTCATCTCTAAGTGGAAAGCATGGCTTTGTCAAAGGCAGATCGTGCCTTACGAGCCTGGTGGAGTTCTTCGAAAATGTGACTAAACACATTGACAAAGGGAAAGCAGTAGATGTGGTTTATATGGATTGTAGCAAGGCGTTTGATAAGGTCCCCCATGCAAGGTTTCTCGAAAAAGTGAGAGGGCATGGGATCCAAGGGGCTGCTACCCTGTGGATCCAGAACTGGCTTGCCCAAAGGAGGCAGAGAGTGTGTATAGATGGGTCTTTTTCTAATTGGAGGTCGGTCACCAGTGGTGTGCCCCAGGGATCTGGGATCTGTTCTGGGACCCTTGCTGTTTGTCATTTTCATAAATGACCTGGATGAGGAAGTGGCGGGATGGGTTGGTAAGTTTGCCGACGACACGAAGGTTGGTGGGGTTGTGGATAGTCTGGAGGGATGTCACAAGTTACAGAGGGACATAGATAGGATGCAAGACTGGGCGGAGAAGTGGCAGATGGACTTCAACCCAGATAAATGCCTCGTGGCCCATTTTGGCAAGTCGAATGGGATGAACAAAGAACAAAGAACAATACAGCACAGGAACAGGCCCTTCGGCCCTCCAAGCCCGCGCCGCTCCCTGGTCCAAACTAGACCATTCTTTTGTATCCCTCCATTCCCACTCCGTTCATATGGCTGTCTAGATAAGTCTCAAACGTTCCCAGTGTGTCCGCCTCCACCACCTTGCCTGGCAGCGCATTCCAGGCCCCCACCACCCTCTGTGTAAAATATGTCCTCCTGATATCTGTGTTAAACCTCCCCCCCTTCACCTTGAACCTATGACCCCTCGTGAACGTCACCACCGACCTGGGGAAAAGCTTCCCACCGTTCACCCTATCTATGCCTTTCATAATTTTAAACACCTCTATTAAGTCCCCCCTCATCCTCCGTCTTTCCATGGAGAACAACCCCAGTTTACCCAATCTCTCCTCATAACTAAGCCCCTCCATACCAGGCAACATCCTGGTAAACATCCTCTGTACTCTCTCGAAAGCCTCCACGTCCTTCTGGTAGTGTGGCGACCAGAACTGGACGCAGTATTCCAAATGCGGCCGAACCAACGTTCTATACATCTGCAACATCAGACCCCAACATTTAAACTCTATGCCCCGTCCTATAAAGGCAAGCATGCCATTTGCCTTCTTCACCACCTTCTCCACCTGTGACGTCACTTTCAAGGATCTGTGGCCTTGCACACCCAGGTCCCTCTGCGTACCTACACCCTTTATGGTTCTGCCATTTATCGTATAGCTCCTCCCTACATTATTTCTACCAAAATGCATCACTTCATATTTATCAGGATTGAACTCCATCTGCCATTTCTTTGCCCAAATTTCCAGCCTATCTATATCCTTCTGTAGCTTCTGACAATGCTCCTCACTTTCTGCAAGTCCTGCCAATTTTGTGTCGTCCGCAAACTTACTGATCACCCCAGTTGCACCTTCTTCCAGATCATTTATATAAATCACAAACAGCAGAGGTCCCAATACAGAGCCCTGCGGAACACCACTAGTCACAGGTCTCCAGCCGGAAAAGACCCTTCCACTACCACCCTCTGTCTTCTGTGACCAAGCCAGTTCTCCACCCATCTAGCCACCTTCCCCTTTCTCCCATGAGATCCAACCTTTTTCACCAGCCGACCATGAGGAACTTTGTCAAACGCTTTACTAAAGTCCATATAGACGACATCCACGGCCCTTCCCTCGTCAACCATTTTGGTCACTTCTTCAAAAAACTCCACCAGGTTAGTGAGGCATGACCTCCCTCTCACAAAACCATGCTGACTATCGTTAATGAGTTTATTCCTTTCTAAATGTGCATACATCCTATCTCTAAGAATCTTCTCCAACAACTTCCCCACCACAGACGTCAAGCTCACTGGCCTATAATTACCCGGGTTATCCTTCCTACCCTTCTTAAATAACGGGACCACATTAGCTATCCTCCAATCCTCTGGGACCTCACCTGCGTCCAGTGACGAGACAAAGATTTGCGTCAGAGGCCCAGCGATTTCATCTCTCGTCTCCCTGAGCAGCCTTGGATAGATTCCATCAGGCCCTGGGGATTTGTCAGTCTTTATATTCTCTAACAAACCTAACACTTCCTCCTTTGTAATGGAGATTTTCTCCAACGGTTCAACACTCCCCTCCGAGACACTCCCAGTCAACACATCCCTCTCCTTTGTGAATACCGACGCAATGTATTCATTTAGGATCTCCCCTACTTCTTTGGGCTCCAAGCATAATTCCCCACTTTGGTCCCTGAGAGGTCCGATTTTTTCCCTGACAACCCTTTTGTTCCTAACGTATGAATAAAATGCCTTGGGATTCTCCTTGAACCTGTCTGCCAAGAACATTTCGTGACCCCTTTTTGCCCTTCTAATTCCCCGTTTCAGTTCTTTCCTACTTTCTTTGTACTCCTCCAGAGCTCCCTCCGTTTTTAGCTGCCTGGACCTAACATACGCCTCTCTTTTCTTTTTGACCAATCCCTCAATTTCCCTGGTTATCCACGGTTCTCGAATCCTACCCTTCCTCCCCTTCTTTTTTACATGCCTGTCCTGTAGCCCTAACAACTGTTCCTTAAAAGACTCCCACATGCCAGATGTGGATTTACCCTCAAACAGCCTCTCCCAATCAAGAGCTGCCAATTTCTGCCTAATCCCACTAAAGTTAGCCTTCCCCCAATCCAACACCTTACCCTTGGGACACCACTCATCCTTCTCCATCACTATCCTAAAGCTAACAGAATTGTGGTCACTATTTGCCACATGTTCCCCTACCGAAACTTTGAAGACCTGACCGGGCTCATTGCCCAGTACGAGGTCCAGTATAGCCCCCTCTCTAGTCGGGCTATCTACATATTGTTCCAAAGAACCCTCCTGTACGCATTTTACAAATTCCTCCCCATTCAGAGTCCCTGCTCTCAGCGATTTACAGTCTATACCAGGGAAATTGAAGTCTCCCACTACAACAACCCTATTTTTCCTGCAACTATCCTGTATCTCCTGACATATCCGTTCTTCCACTTCCCTTGGGCTGTTGGGGGGCCTTTGGGGGAGTACGATATAAAGGGAAAGACTCTTAGTACGGCAGAGGATCAGAAGGACCTTGGGGTCCGGGTCCATAGAGCTCTAAAATCGACCCCGCAGGTGGAGGAGGTGGTTAAGAAGGCGTATGGTGTGCTGGCCTTTATCAATCGAGGGATTGAGTTTAGGAGTCCGGGGATAATGGTGCAGCTATATAAGACCCTCGTCAGACCCCACTTGGAGTACTATGCTCAGTTCTGATCACCTCATTACAGGAAGGATGTGGAAAAGATTGAAAGGGTGCAGAGGAGATTCACAAGGAGGTTGCCTGGATTGAGTGGCATGCCTTATGAGGATAGGCTGAGGGAGCTCGGTCTTTTCTCCTTGGAGAGACGTAGGATGAGAGGAGACCTAATAGAGGTATATAAGATGTTGAGAGGCATAGATCGAGTGGACTCTCAGAGGCTTTTTCCTAGGGTGGAAATGGCTGCTACGAGAGGACACAGGTTTAAGGTGCTGGGGGGTAGATATAGGGGAAATGTTCGGGGGATGTTTTTCACACAGAGGGTGGTGGGCGAGTGGAATCGGCTGCCGTCAGTGCTGGTGGAGGCAAACTCAATAGGGTATTTTAAGAGACTCCTGGATGAGTACATGGGACTTAATAGGATTGAGGGATATCGGTGGGCCGAAAAGGTAGGGAAATGTTCGTCACAACTTGTGGGGCCGAAGGGCCTGTTTTGTGCTGTAGTTTTCTATGTTTCTAATCTCTCCACCTCTACCCTTTCCAGCCACTTCATTATCTTATAGGTCTCTATCAGATCCCCCCTCAGCCTTCTGAATTCCAACGAGTCCAAACCCAATCTGCTCAGTCTCACCTCATAATCAACACCCCTCATCTCTGGTATCAACCTGGTGAACATTCTCTGCACTCCCTCCAAGGCCAATATTTCCTTCCTCAAATAAGGGGACCAATACTGCACACAGTATTCCAGCTGCGGCCTCACCAATGCCCTGTACAGATGCAGCAAGACATCTCTGCTTTTATATTCTATCCCCCTTGCGATATAGGCCAACATCCCATTTGCCTTCTTGATCACCTGCTGCACCTGCAGAGTGGGTTTTTGCGTCTCATGCACAAGGACCCCCAGGTCCCTTTGCACAGTAGCATGTTGTAATTTTTTTCCATTTAGATAATAATCCAATTTGCTATTATTTCCTCCAAAGTGAATAACCTCACATTTGTCAAGGTTATACTCCATCTACCAGATCCTCGCCCACTCACTCAGTCTGTCCAAATCTCTCTGCAGACCTCGGCCCTCCACACGATTTACTTTTCGACTTATCTTTGTGTTGTCTGCAAACTTTGTTCCCCTGCACTCAGTCCCCTCCTCCAGATCGTCTATATAAATGGTAGACAGTTGAGGCCCCAGTACCGATCCCTGCGGCACGCCACTAGTTACCATCCGCCAACCAGAAAAGCACCCATTTATTCCAACTCTCTGCTTCCTGTCGGATAGCCAATCCCCAATCCACGCTAACACCCTACCCCCAACTCCGTGTGACCCAATCTTCTTCAGCAACCTTTTGTGAGGCACCTTATCAAAGGCCTTTTGGAAATCCAAAAACACTGCATCCACCGGTTCCCCTCCGTCAACCGCACTAGTCACACCTTCATAATAATCCAACAAGTTCGTCAAGCACGACGTTCCCCTCATGAATCCATGCTGCGTCTGCTTAATCGAACCATTCTTATCCAGATGACCTGCTATTTCTTCTTTAATGATGGATTCCAGCATTTTCCCAACTACAGACGCTCAGCTAACCGGCCTGTAGTTACCCGCCTTTTGTCTATTTCCTTTTTTAAACAGCGGCGTAACATTAGCCGTTTTCCAATCCGCCGGCACTACCCCAGAATCCAACGAATTTTGATAAATAACCACTAACGCATCCGCTATTACCTCTGATATTTCTTTCAGTACCCTGGGATGCATTCCATCCGGGCCCGGGGACTTGTCCACCTTCAGTCACGTTAGTCTACCAAGCACTGCCTGCCTGGTAACCTTAACTGGATTGAGTACCTCTCCTCCTACCAACCCTCTATCGTTAATATTTGGTAAACTATTTGTGTCTTCCAACGTGAAGACCAACACAAAAAACTTATTTTAAGTTTCAGCCATTTCCTCATTTCCCACTATTAAATCCCCCCTCTCGAAAAACAACTCTGTACAACCATCCTCTGGCTTCTGTCAAGAAGCCAACTTTGTATCCAAGAAGCCAATTTTGTACCCAAAGTACAAAATATTGTTTGATACGGAGCTCAAAACTGCTCACAATACTCCAAATAGAGTCCGACCAGAGCCTTGTACCGCCTCAGAATTACAACCCTGCTCTTTTATTCTCGCCCTCTCAATTTGAATGCTAACAATGCATTTGCCGTCTGAACTGCCGACTGAACCTGCAGGTTAACCTTACGAGAATTTTGAACAAGGATTCCCAAGTCCCCTTGTGTTTCTGATTTCCTTAGGATTTCCCCATTTGGAAAATAGCCTGTGCCTCCATTCGTCTTTCCAATGTGCATACCTCACACTTTTCCACATTGTATTCCATCTGCCGTTCTTTACCCATTCTCCTAGCCTTTCCAAGTCCTTCTGCAACCTCCCCCACTGCCCCGCGCCACCCCCCCCCCCGCCTCCACTTCCTCAATACTATCTGTCCCTCTATATATCTTTGTATCATCTGCAAACTTAGCAACAGTGCCTTCAGTTCTTTCTCCCAGATTTTTAATGTACATTATAAAAATCTGCGGTCCCAGTACCGACTCCTGAGGCTGGTTCGTCGCCATTTGTCATCCTGAAAAAGACCCTTTTGTCTCCAACCTCTGCCTTTTGCCAGCCAGCCCATCCTATATTTATGCCAGGATCTTACCCTTAACAATATGGGTGCTAAACCTATTTAACAGTCTCCTCTATGGCACCTTGTCAGAGGACTTCTGGAAATCTAAATAAATCTCGTACACTGGTTCGCCTTTATTTAACTTCCTTGTTACCTCCTCAAGGAACTCTAACAGATTTCTCAGCCATGACCACCCCTTGACGAAGCCGTTTTGACTCTGTCCTGTTTTGTCATGCGCTTCCAAAGTACTCCACGATCTCATCTTTAATAATGAACTCTAAAATCTTGCAAATGACCGAAGTCAGGCTAACCAGTCCATAATTTCCCATCTGCTCCCTCCTTCTCTTCTTAAACAGCGGAGTTAAATTAGCTACTGTCCAGTCCTCTGGGATCCACCCTGACTCCAGTGATACCTGAAAGATCACCACCAATGCCTCAACCATTTCCTCAGCTATCACTTTTAGAAACCTAGGGTGCAGTCCATCCGGTCCAGGTGATATATACACGTTCAGATCGTTCAGTTTCCCCAGAACCTTCACTTTAGTGATGGCCACTACAGTCAACTGTGGCCTCTGATTCTCGTGGAGCTCTGGCATCACACTGGTTTCTTCCACCGTGAAGACTGGTGCAAAGTAACTATTCAGTTGCTCTGCCACTTCCTTGTTTCCTATTAATTCTTCTCCAGCCTCATTTTCCAGTGGTCCACTCTCCATTTTTGCCACTCCCTTACCTTTTCGACATTGAAAAAACTCTTCCTTTCTTCTTTTATATTACCAGCTAGCTTACACTCATATTTTATCTTCACACCCTTATTACCTTTTTAGTTGTCCTCTGCTCGCCTTTAAAGACTTCCCAATCCTTTGGGTTTCCACAAATCCTCACCACTTTGTATGCTTTTTTCATTTCCTTCCATGCTGTCCTCGTCCTCCCCTGAGCATGTTTCCTCCTCCTTGGGATGAATTTCTTTTGTGCGTCCCGAATAACCCCCAACAACTCCTGCCATTACTGTTTCACCGTACTCCCTGCTAGGCACTCTCGTCTCTACACTAACAGACCTTTGACTTCACTGAAACATGTTTCAATGTTTTTACGACAAATACATCCTCCTTTGATGTAATTCTCTCTATTATAGGCATTTCGTTCATTCCCTCTTTCCTTATTTTATCAACCTGTCTTATTGCCTCTGCCCCTGTCTGTCTGCCCGTCTGTCTTTCTGTTGATCTGTCGGATTCTCTCTCTCTTGATTTGAACGAGTGTTACTGATTGGGAGTGCAATTCCGATGTAATGTAATTGGAATTGGGGAGTGTCAATTATACCAGACCCTGGAATAATTCACGCTGGTATAATTCACGCTTTTATTAATGCAAATAATTGTAAGAATGACTGATGTTGATTCACTGTGATTAAGGAGGAATGTAATTATACTTGGGACAGGGTCATCTGTTTCCAAGCAAACACCGAGATTAGCCTGTATCTTCTAAGACCCATAAAGACATTGTTAATATCAAGTCACAAAGAGTTGTTACCGAAACTGTACCTTTGTTTCTAAGATGAGAGCCTGTTATGACATGAAATAGCACATTCTCAGTTTCACAAACATGGAAAGCTGAGTCAATCCAGAAAATAAAAGTTTGACTCTATAGATCATCAGACAAATTGGAATAGGCGCTGCCGTTCATTTGTTTCGAATGAGTAAAGGAACTTGTAATATGTCTAGAGCAGCTGTCAGTCCCTCAGACAACTCATTCCATATTTTAAATATACCCTGTGCAAAGAGCCTCTCAGCAACCATCCCGCCCCCCGAGCCCATCGCAATTGCTGCTTGTGCCCGTCTCCTTACATTGAAGCTCTCAGCTCCTCCATCCTTTCCCCTATACTTCCGTTTTAAAAACAGAAAGGAAGAGCATTATTTAAATGGCGATATCGAGTGGTTTGCGGCTGTGCAAACCAATGTGGTTATCCATGTGACTCATTCAATAAACGTCGAGACGCAGGTGCAACACACAGTATTATGTGGGTAAATGGTAAGTTGGCCTTCATTGCAAGAGTCCAGAATACGGATGATTTACTGCAGTTATCCAGGATATTGATGACAACACAGCTGGAGTGTTGCGTCCACATTTGGTCACTCTACCTAAGAAATGATCTACTTCCCACAGGTGGACTGCAGCAGAAGTTCACAAGACAGATACTTGTGTTTGTTGAGACTGTGCTATCAAGAGATATTTCTTCGAACGGACAGGCATTCACTAAAGTTTAGACTGGCGTCAGAAGGCCTGATTGAAACGTATAGTAAAGAACATTAACAGGCTTAGCCAGACTAAATGCAGTCCAGATGCGTTCTCTGTCTGTCGAATTTAAAACGACTGTACACAGACTCTGGATATCTGGCAGACCATTTAAAATTTGAGGAAAAAATATTTCTTCCCTCAAATTGTAACGAATCTATGAAATTAACTGTCACAAAAGAATGTAGGGGCCAGGTCACCGAATGCATTCAAACCTATATATTTTTAATGAGTTTGATGACATGATGGGTAATGGGGAGAATGCTGGATTATCGCATTGAGATAGACGATCAGCCATGACCATATTCAATGGCACAGCAGGATCGAAAGGACGAATTATGTACTCCTGCCCTTAGTTTCTATGAACTTAAGCATCACATTCTCTTGTCATGCGATATTTCGCTGCTTCTCACACCCTGCCTTATTCTGGACTGAGGATTAAATAAATACCATTTAATCCGTTTTTGTTTTAACTATTTCCCTCTGAAGCGGTACTGCCCTGTCACCACTCGCCATTCTGTCTAACCGAGTTCTTGGTTACGTATGTAGCGCTGCTGCATCAGAGCTTGAACATCCGTGTTCAAGACCCACGCCAGGACATATTAGCCCTGTAATTCCGGTTCAAATTGCACTTCTCCCAAACATGTTGAAAATCCTCTCTGTAATATTTCCAAAGGTGGTTGGACAAGGCTGTACAAATGTGAGGAATGGAACAAACCTCGTGCGGAATTATTTTGTAATCTATGAGGAACGAGCTGTCCCGGAATATGAAAACCGATCTTACTGTCTCTCTGTGGGGACAATCTACCTCTTCATTACTGCTTCCTGCAGGCTGTCTCCACCAGCTCCCAGCTGTATCATTATAACTCGTTGAATGAATCCACTAGGCTGTAGATCTTCATCTCTAATGCTACAGACTTCAAGACGAGCCCAATATGGATCATCCAGTCGTTATTTTGGGTTAGGACTGTTGCAATTTTTTTTCAATATTGTGTTTCACATCGACGATCTGGCACATGTATCACCTGCCAGCTTCATTTGCTGATATCGTTGCAATGCCGGATTTTGAGGCACTTTCAATGCATTGTCTCAAGAAGTTCTCCTGGCTGTACTTCAAGAATTCAGAGCCACGTCCACCCCCCGTGCGTGCGCGCACACACACACACACCCCGACCTTTCCCGATCTTGGCTGTCTGAAATAATATTGGCAAGTCCAAGTATAAACAGAATCCAAGTATAACATATCCTGGTGTGGGTCTTGAACGCCGAGCTTCAGGCTCAGATTCAGGAACATTACTTACTGAGTCGAAACCTCCGTCAGACAGGAAGGCGACACGGCTGTCTCACAGCGCAAGGGATCCGTGTTCGAATTCCGGCCGGGTCACTGTCTATGTGGAGTTTGCACATTCTCCTCGTGTCTGCGTGGGTTTCCTCCGGGTTCTCCGGTTTCCTCCCACAGCCCAAAGATGTGTGTGTATAGGTAGGTAGATTGGTCATTCTAAATTCCCCCTGCGTGTCAGGGGGATTAGCGAGGACAAATGCATAGGGTTGTAGGGAAAGGACCTGGGTGGGATTGTGATCAGTGCAGACTCGATGGGCCGAATGGTCCCTCTCGGCACTGTAGGATTCTATGATTCTATTCGGCAGCTTAAGTGGACATCCATTTCTCCTGAGAAAAAAAACCGCAAGTGACCTGCAGCTCCCAAGTGTTTTAGTATCTGCACTGTTTATTCCCCAATCTTATCAACCACAATGAGATCCTTCCTAGGCCTTCGTCCTCAAGGTCCGCCAGGTGAATGCTGCAGCCACATGCTATACTGCAATGAGTTCACTGTACAAAATGAACACGAGCTCTCAGACGAAGTTGTGTGATGAATAAAATGCTCAAATATTCATCTGTTTTAAATGCAGGCCGAACTGTCATAATGTCTATATTATTGAAAATATGTGTGTGCTATCTCTCATCACAACAGTCTTCAATTTCACAAATAAAGGGCTGGGTTCCAGTACAGCTCTTTATAACTTGAAGTCAACATGTGTTTTGGGGTCTGATGTCCTCGTCACCAATTGCAAATATCTGCATCATTCTTCACATTCATATTACTGGACTCGTCCTTAGACCAGTTTACAGTTAAACCACCCTGTGTTATTTGCAGACAGACTCCAGTACAAATCACAAGGCACATTTGAATTAACCATAAAACATAGTGACAGTCTCTACTTCTTACACTGAGATATAAATTTGCAAGAGAGAGAAATAAATACGAATGAGAGCGAGATTTCACCATAACTTAAAAATGTTATCTGATCTAGTGATATTGTGTCTAACGAATGTCAGTGTTGTAATATAGCAAATGTGACAACTAATTTGCTCAGAGTAAGGTGCTACAAATAGCAAAGGATTTCTTGGAAGATTGATCATTATTGGCCCAAGGACACCAGGGAGCGCTTCCGATCTCTTCGCCCAGTAGTGACCCTTGAAGTTGTTCTGAAGCAGGAGATTAGCGAGCCAGTAGGTGCAGATGTACAAAATTGTCAAAAGAATTAAATGGAAGATGGCAAGATTTGTTTTTTTTTGCAGAGTTGTGAGTTGGAACACGCTCCCTATATTGTTATTGGGGAAAAATCCACTCGTCACCTCAAAGGATGTATTGGATTATTAATTGAGGGGAGGATCTTTTTACATGGCAGGAAAGTGAGGATAACTTGATAACATTTTGAAAGCAGGAAGATGGATAAAATGGTTAGTGCCTTCCTTGTTTTATTCGTATTTGAAATGCAACAAAGTCTGCTGGTGAACCTTCCCGAGATCAATCATTACGAAGATCTTTCTCTCCAAATTTATTTTTTAAAAATGACTTGATTCCAGTTAATGTTGGACTCCTTTAATGGATTGCCCCTTCAACGTGTCCAAGATTAACCCAACGGGTGCTCATCTATATGATTATTAACTTTGTATGCCCTCAGAGTTGTGAACCTGTGGAATTCTCCACTACAGAAAGCTGTTGGGGACATTTCGTTAAATATGTCCAAGAAAGAGCTGGACGTGTCCCTTATTGCTAAATGGGATCATGGAGAATGGAGAGAGCACAGAGATGGGATACTGAAAGTGCATGATCATCCATGATCATATTGAACGGTGGTGCAGTCTTGAAGGGCCGAAGGCCAACTCCTGCACCTATTGTCTATTGTTCTATGTTTCTATGTATGAAATATTCAAAATGTCGTCCAGATGTTCATTTCGACTGATTTAAGTGTAAAAGTGATGTAACGTGGATTTATGGAGAAAGAACAATAACACAGCAGGGAACAAAGGGCGAATTTGGGACATATTAGTGCTCCACCTCTTAGCATTAACCAGAATTCGACATTCGGTGTTAGATTTATGCAAAATGGGCCCAACTAATATTGTTTTATGTCGGGACGCCAAACGTACTCTTCCCATTGTTTAAGCATCGCCAATATTCCGAAATATTAGAGAATTGTTGGATAGGTTGGAATGATCTCTACTGCCTCGGGAGTGTCGCGCCATATTGGAAACAACATTATCAGAGACATAGTTTTAGAAGTGTTAAACCTTCCCAGATGTCAATGAACATAGGTCGATGATAAACTTGAAAGCTGAGATAATTAGACATTTGCTACTCAATGTTAATGAGGATTATGGAACAAAGACCGTTATGTTGAGACAGGTCATGGATACATTGAAGCTTAATGGATGGTGCAACATACATGTGTGGCTGAACATCTTCCAACTGATCGTCTGGTTATCAATGCACTCAAATATATATTATTCATGACATATGTCTGCTACACGCATTTTACAATCTAACAACAGCACTGTGCTCACAACTTGAGTCTGTCTGCTCCCGCAAGTCTTTTGGTGAGTCCATGAGTTGTAGCCAGTTGCGATCAATAACGCTCGACTAAAATTTGGGCAACGTGTTCTGGAGAGAACGATGCTCTGCCTTGGCTTAGGCGGGAGGTCGAGCAGTACATTGGCCTTTATATCTTTCAATGTGTAGCCAATTTTAGGTAGAGTGTTTGAAATTATGTACTCAAGTTTGTAGCTTTGAAAAGTATGAGGGCTGTGACACCGCAGCCACAAGAAATCCTACCATCCAGGACCGAAACACAGTGACATCAAATTTACAACATGAGCTGCAAGATGTCATCCAGCCTCCTTACACTGCACGTTTCAAAGCCAGTTCGAGGAAAAGGTCCTGACATACACGGGGCCGGTGCCAGCTTCAATTCACCTTCATGCGAATTAACCTTCTCACTGCAAAATATCAAGCCGTTCACTTCACTGTCGTTCGATCAATTGCAGGAATTCACTGCCTATCAATACTGTAGGTACATGTACGCCACATGGTCTGCCGTGGTTCAAATAGGCTGTTCAGCATCAGCTTCCAAAGAGCAATGTATAATAAATGTTGGTCCAGCTAGCGACAGCCACATGCCATGAATGAATAATAGTAATTACAAAAAAAGCTCGAACAGATTGGTCCCTTTGCAGCATATTCCAGGGGGAAGGGAAACATTAGTCATTGAAGTCGGACTCAAATGTCCTTTGTTCTTTTGGAGGAAATGGAAGGGATGTGAGGCCATGAAGGGCAATATCTTTTTTGGAGGAAGAGGCAAACAACAGGGTGAGGTATTTCATTCATGTGATTATGGGGCACCCCTCATTCTCTGAACCTCTACCACCTGAAACTCCAGTGCCCTATCCGACAGCTAGTTTATCCTCTCCTTGGAGTGGAGAACAATCTGATCTGCTGCTGTTTGCCAGCCTGCCAAGTGCTCACATTCAAAAGAAATGTATGTGCACAGTCCACGCATACTGCCACAAGGAGATTGCGGCGATTCAGCTCGTAAGTGTTAAATGTGCAAACCTTTCGCTTTTAACCTCTCCAGGTAAGTTAAAATTACGCTCATCATCAAATAGGCTCAAACGTAGGACCTGGTCTTTCACGTCCACTTTCACCCATATTCCGAAACCCACAAAGCAGCGTTTATTTATTGAAGCCAGCAACATTTGGGTGCAAACTGTGTATTGTCAGCAGAATCGGGCAGTGAGATGTTGGATACTATGCTGGGGCTGATACGTTACTGACAGATTCTGACACATTGCTCAAGGCTGCCAGACAGAATGGCAACTGGTCCTCAGTCAGTTCCACTTCCCAGGAAAATACTTAACGAACTGAGAAACAGATCAAAATGACCAAATGCTTATAACAACTCAAATGATCCGGATGGAATTTCTTACACACAGATATTTCATTCTGAAGAACAGCAACACTGATTCCACTCCTGTACATATGAGTGTTGTTCAGCCCAACCAAAACTGAGATGCAATTGAAGTCCCAATAAATGTAGATTCACAATGTCATTGCAACACAGGAATCCAGATCGACCCATCCAGTCCAATAAGTTAGAGCGCAGTGAGGGAACATTAACAGCAGGCCAGCCAGGAACACAGGACGGATAGCGGTGTGGGCTGGATGAAGGAAATAGTGACGTGTTTTCTGAAAGATAGGAGGTGCCGGAGCCTGGTGAGATTTGGGATGTGTTGATTTCCTGATCGATACATTGCATCAGGAATTACTTATTATACGATATATTTGGGCATACTAATCAACAGTAAACGATTGTTCAAATTCATTGATTATACAGTTACAGTTAATAGTGTTGATTTTTTTCACTTTTGCAACGTTTACATGCTTAGTTAACCAGTTACATTCTCTTATTGTTTGTCCAAAGATCATATGCAGTTATGAAAACAGTATGCCTTCATGGCTATATGATTCAAATTTCCATGTTATCTACGTCCTCGTTTGTTTATCAAATCTTCCATTTTCTTATTTCTCGTGCATATTGTCTGTGCAGCGCATCTGCAGCTGTGGGATCTTCTGGGAAAACTTTTCCGGGGTAACTCGGCTGTATTCAGTTCACAGCAGAAGTCTGCTGTACTCAGTGACGTTTGCCCTTGAACATCTCCCAATTCCATTATTCGTAAAAGTGATAACCACAGACTCATTGTGTTGACAAGGACCCAACTTTACACGGTGCCTGCATTCAATTATGTGTTGTGGCAATAATACTGTGTAAAATGCGATGAATTTAGAACAAGTCCAGCAGCTCAAAACATTATCATGATGCTGTCGGACATCAGCACCAAAATTCTGTTCAATTTGTATCTGCAACCACAGGCCCAGCATGTCTGAAAATGGGCCATCACCGTGAAGCCATCATTAACTTAACAATTACCCCCAAGTCAAGTGATAAATCACGGTTTAATAAAAAGTGCAGGAGAAGGAGTCAGGAGCAGCCACAGATTTGCCTGGAAAAATGAGGTGCTAAGCGAATGAAGCCGGAATAAAGGAATGCATTTAAATTCAACAGCAAGTGGCAGGCGGAGATCCATGAAAGCTCAGCAAAATGATCAGATCAAGGTTCTGCAGTCTGGTCAACTTTAGTGGTCGTGTCCAATCAAAAAATAAAGGTTACTCATTCAACCCCATCAGCAATGACGTGGTGCCCACCTCCTCTGTGTGGAAGTCAAGGCCAAAACATTTGTTTCGTCTGTAGCCGGAGTTCCCAACGAGATTATCCATTTCAGCTTCAACCTGGAATCCACAGCATCAGAGATGCCAATCTTTAACCAATTCGATTCTTTCTTCATGGCATCTCGAAAAAGCTTGCAGCTCTTGGTTACAACATGAAGGCAGTAGTACTGATGACAGATATTGTCCGTAAGGACATTCAGTGTGATGATGTTTAGCAAACAGGGACATTGCGTTGCTCATACCTTGCCATGGGTAATCACATCAAGTTTCCATTTCTTTCCCAAATATTCACATAACCATTTCCCTAAGTTTGAGAATCGTGTCCGATAGTCCAGTGAATGACCAAATTGAATATCAATCAGTTTTATCCGTGTTTAAGCTGAAGCTGAATTTAAAGGATAATCTGTCCTGGAGTTGGGCTTGTACCCGGAACATCCAACTAAAACCCAGAAGCACTGCCTGCTGAATCACAATCTGGTGACTGCGGTCAGGGCAAATCTTTACAAAGGGAAATAACTAATGAAGCAACTAAAGCTTAAACTGAGAAATTTGTAACCCTCTGCGCACATGCATCTAACAGAGTGAGAAAGATGGATGTGATATCATAAAAGAAGGGTGGAGAAGGAGAGGAAAGGAGGGCAGAAGAGCAAGCATCTTCAATTAAGCGGATTGACAAAAGAGGAATAAGCAAAAGCAAGGAAAATATTTGGTTTATTCGAGAAATAAATTGGAATTATTTGTCTGAAAGCACAGAGGAGGCAGGTTCCATGGTGTAATTGAAAGTGAAGGTGATCATTATCTCAAGATTCAAAATCCGCAGAGCCAGGGTTGAAGAGTGCATTTGGTCCAGCAGAGAGGCGGCAGCGATGTGGGAATGGAAATGGCCTCCTTCTCCATTGTAGCCATTCTATGAGCTGATGATGAGGACGAAGCGTGCGTGATGAGAGAGTTGGGGAGAAAATGGATTGAGAAAGAGAGAGAATCATATTGAGAGACGGAGCAGCGCAAAATAATGAAGTCAGGCACAACGAGTGAGAGGGTTACAGTGGGGTGGGGGTGGGGGGCGGGTAGGTGGCAGAGATTGAGAAATAGTTTCAGAACGTGAGAGACAAAAAAGCGGATTGAGAGAGAATGATAAACGTTGTGAGAGTGCCTCGAAGTCCACAGAGTCTGATACGTGCTCAACAGATATTAGATGTTATATTGACAAGATTAAAGCAGGACACACAATCACGATTAAAGTTATTGGTAAATGTAAAGAGACAAATGAAAAAAAACTAACTTCTAGCATTTGAAATTGTTGGACAACAGGTATGTCATACTTACTGACAACCACAAAAGTAACAGACGTTGTTATTCTGGATTTTCAGGAAAAAAAAACTTTATAGAGCTTCTATAGGTATGTTCGGAGCAAAAGGATAGTGTGGGATAAAATTGGTCCTCTTGAAGACCAGAGTGTTGGACTGTGTATGGAACCAAAAGAGATGGGGGAGATACTAAATGGTTTTTTTGCATCCGTATTTACTGACGAAACGGGCATGGAGTCTACGGAAATAGGGCAAACTGGTAGGGAGGCCATGGAACCTTTACAGATTAAAGGGGAGGAGTTGCTCGCTGTCTTGAGGCAAACCAGAGTGGATAAATCCCCAGGACCGGACAGGGTATTCCCACGGACCTTGAGGGAAGCTAGTGTTGAACTTGCAGGGGCCCTGGCAGACATATTTAAAATGTCAGTATTCACGGGGGAGGTGCCGGATGATTGGAGGGTGGCTCATGTTGTTCCATTGTTTAAAAAAGGTTCCAAAAGAAATCCGGGATATTATCGGCCAGTAAGTTTGACGTCGGTGGTGGGCATGTTATTGGAAGATGTGATAAGGGATAGGATCTACAAATATTTGGATATACAGGGACTTATTAGCGAGAGTCAACATGGCTTTGTGCGTGGTAAGTCATGTTTGACCAATCTATTAGAGTTTTTCGAGGAGGTTACCAGGAAAGTGGATGAAGGGAAGGCGGTGGATGTTGTCTACCTGGATTTCAGCAAGGCCTTTGACAAGGTCCCTCATGGGAGGTTAGTTAGGAAGGTTCAGTCGCTAGGTATACATGGGGAGGTAGTAAATTGGATAAGACACTGGCTCAATGGAAGAAGCCAGAGAGTGGTTGTGGAGGATTGCTTCTCTGAGTGGAGGCCTGTGACTAGTGGTGTGCATGATGTGGAGATGCCGGCGTTGGACTGGGGTAAACACAGTAAGAAGTTTAACAACACCAGGTTAAAGTCCAACAGGTATATTTGGTAGCTCAGTTTGGTAGCTGAATTACAGAGAGAGATTATTTGGTGTGGCTTTTGCTACCAAATAAACCTGTTGGACTTTAACCTGGTGTTGTTAAACTTCTTACTGTGTTTACCCCAGTCCAACGCCGGCATCTCCACATCATGACTACCATCGACACCGCAAACTGCCGGCTCCAAGTGGAGAGGATCTCCAAGAAGATCGCGCATATCGACACAGACATCAAGGTGTGGCTTTTGCTACCAAATAAACCTGTTCGACTTTAACCTGGTGTTGTTAAACTTCTTACTAGTGGTGTGCCGCAGGGATCGGTGTTGGGTCGATTGTTGTTTGTCATCTATATCAAAGATCTGGATGATAATGTGGTAAATTGGATCAGCAAGTTTGCTGATGATACAAAGATTGGAGGTGTAGTGGACAGTGAGGAAGGTTTTCAAAGCTTGCAGAGGGATTTGGACCAACTAGAAAAATGGGCTGAAAAATGGCAAATGGAATTTAACGCAGACAAGTGTGAGATATTGCACTTTGGAAGGACAAACCAAAGTAGAACGTACAGGGTAAATGGTAAGACTCTGAAGAGTGCGGTTGAACAGAGGGATCTGGGAATACAGGTACAGAATTCCCTAAAAGTGACGTCACAGGCGGATAGGGTCGTAAAGAGTGCCTTTGGTACATTGGCCTTCATAACTCGGAGTATCGAGTATAAAAGTTGGAGTGTTATGGTAAGGTTAAATAAGGCATTGGTGAGGCCGAATTTGGATTATTGTGTACAGTTGTGGTCACCTAGTTACAGGAAGGATGTAAATAAGATTGAAAGAGTGCAGAGAAGGTTCACAAGGATGTTGGCGGGACTTGAGAAGCTGAGTTACAGAGAGAGATTGAATAGGTTGGGACTTTATTCCCTGGAGCGTAGAAGATTGAGGGGAGATTTGATAGAGGTGTACAAGATTTTGATGGGTATAGATAGAGTGAATGCAAGCAGGCTTTTTCCGCTGAGGCGAGGGGAGAAAGAACCCAGAGGGCATGGGTTAAGGGTGAAAGGAGAAAAGTTTAAAGGGAATATTAGGGGGGGCTTCTTCACGCAGAGAGTAGTGGGAGTGTGGAATGAGCTGCCGGATAAAGTGGTAAACTTTTAACATTTAAGAAAAACTTGGACGGGTTCATGGATGAGAGGGGTGTGGAGGGATATGGTCCATGTGCAGGTCAGTGGGACTAGGTATAAAATGGTTCGGCACAGACAAGAAGGGCCAAAAGGCCTGTTTCTGAGCTGTAATTTTCTATGGTTCTATGGTTCTATAACTGGGGCATTCATACCTGATCCACTGTCCGAAGCATCATGGCCCCTGCTGTTTTCCTTCCCAAATGTTCTCACCCACAGTGAGGAGATTGCATTTTTGGGAATGTGTCCTTTAAATATAGCTAGGCGAACGCTGCAGCCTGATTTCATTCCCCTCATAAACTCGCACTAAAAACTAAGTGTTAGCTCCTACTTGTGTTCCATGTGGTGAAAATCCAGGGGAACAATTTCCTTGCTTAAGGTGCAGGCAGAGCTGACTCTGTTCCTAAGGTCTTAGTTGCAGGAAGGGCAAAGCAGAGAAAAGGAAAACAAAACAAAGTAACTTGCCTGTAATATGGCGAGCCTTATAGAGAAAGCAATCTCTGGCACCAGAAACACAACATATTTCTCTGTAAATGGAAGCATTAATGAATAGGAATAGGAAGGATAGAGTAGATTAATCATTACTCTATTGGAGTAAAGAGCACATGCAGTCAAATGCTCCATCTCAGGGACCTAACATCAGGGGAAGTAAACAACAAGATTGTTTACTTAGAAAATCATACCCCCGCTCGTTTGGCGATAACAGAAAAACTTTTCAGAGAGTGGTTTAATAATATAAGATTGGAACTTCAACAATGTTCTGTGTACTGACTAATGATGTCAGCGTCTTATGCAACAGGTGGTGGCATGGGGGGATTGCGATTGGAACACAAAACCGAGAGTCATTCTCTGAGGTCCCTGTTTCAAGTTACATTGCAGATGGTGAAATTGAATTAAAAGTCTGATGATTACAATGACTACATTACAGATTTACTAAAGGAAATTCACCTGGCTCATCAGTGTCCTTTAGGGAAGGAAATCTGCCAGCATGTCACTCCAGATCCCCAGCAATGTGGTTGAACCTATTGCCGTGACAACTGGGCCAGCAAGTCACTCAGTAAAAGGACAACTTTGGATGGACAACAAATGCTGGTCCAGATAGTGACAATAACATCCCATGCATTAATGAAACAAATGGGATTCTGAACAGCTTTTATCAACTTGAAATCGACAGCATATTTCTTGGTCTCAGGGAAATTTGTGTCTATTCATTGTGGACGTTGAACAAATGCCATTGTCCCCATGTGTGTACAAATGTTCCTTCTTCACAAACAAACAACTAAAGCGTGTCAAAGATTGCTTTTTGCAAATAAAACTCTTTTTTTAAGACAGGCAGACAACGGTAAGAGTGGCATCACTCACTTTTATTTATCTTAAATCGTCCAAAACTCACAATTTTATAAATTAGCAGATGATTGTAAAACAAAACAATTCTGTAAAACCCAAAATTGTAACAGTGGACAGAGAGAGATAAAGGCAGGAAGTGATAGCAATAAGAAAGATGGACAAAAAAAAGAAAGGGAGAGACAGAAAACGAAACGGCCCACTCATTTAGAGAACAATCCGAGAAGCGTGAACTTTTCCAAAATCCATATCACCAATTTTGACAACATTGCGAGCATTTTTCGTAGAAATAGGCTCCATTCCCCTGGATTACAAAACATTTGCCGAAACGTACACATTTCTGACCTACTTAGGAATTGTTTGTAAATCACATGATATACCATGGAAAACTTTGGTTTTGTATGCGGTACTTGAGCCGCACATTGATCTCTTGCAAGGCTGTTGATTATGGATTAATTTTTCAGACTTCACCTGGAGTTTCGTGCGCAGTTCTGGTCTCCTTGTTTATAGTGTGGAACAAATGTGAAACATGGTCGATGGTTCTGTTCCTCATATCCATCAATTAAACTACACTTTGAATATTATGTATGATGCCCTCCCCATGTCTCTCATTTCGGTCACACTGGAACATTGTGCACAGTTATTCTGCTCGTTCAGGCAACATGTAGTGCAGATTGTCCAGTTTTGTTATCTATATCCCTTATTTACACAACAAACGGAAGGCCTGAGTACACTTCGGCTCTGCATATCCGTCATTTTCACTGCACTTGACGACGGTGCGCACTTCTGTTCCCTACTTCCTTCATCGGTCAGCAATTGTGACTTTGCAAATCGTGTCCATTCCCCTAACTTCGTTCCCACCCAATGCATTCTACCGAGTTCCCCATGTCCATATATTTAATTGCTACAAAACCTGGAGAATTGTGTTCAGTTCTCTTCTCCACATGCACCATTTCGGCAACACTGGGAGCATTATGCACAGTTCTGGCCTTAATATCCCTTCCTATCTTAGCGACATATCGTTCTGTGAAAAGTGCTGTTTGGACTGTTAAAAAGCTGGAAATCAAGTAAAATGTGAGCATATTTGTTCCAATGCTACCTGAATCTGAAGATGCGTGTATGCCTGAGGGATTGTACTTCAATTGGAACAATACAGCGAGCTAGTTTTTAATAATTATACTGTGTGATGTATAAGTCTTGTAACTGGTAAATGTTAAATGTTAATCCGCTTTGCTATCATCTAACTGCGATCTTTAATGAAGGTTGTTTGGTAAAAGCTTCCAAGTGAATCAACTTATGCTCATCAGAGACAATATAAAATATAAGACTTCGCGTCCAGGCGAACATTACAAAACGTTATGGAGTTTCTGGCCTGAGACTTAGCAGCCTTTCCTCTGACCTATCCCTTAAACCCACACATTGATCATGGCTAACCTTTATACACCTTTAAATTTGGGCAAAAATGGGGACATTTAGTATGGTGAATCCACCTAACCTGCATGTCCTTCGACTTTGTGAGGAAACCGGAGGAAACCCACACAGACACGGGGAGAACGTGCAAACTCCAAACAGAAATTCAGCCAAGGCCCGAATTCAACTCGAGACTCCTGGTGCAGTCAGGCTGTCTTGCTAATCAGTGTGCCAGCGCACCACCCATACATAGAACAAGATGATTTACAGACACAGAGTCAATAATGGGACTTAAGGCATCCAACTCCAGAAGGTTCTGATTGTTTCTATCCCAACGATGGAAGGAACGTCCAAAGTACTTTTGATTCGTGGACCATAATTTTTGATTGCAAAACATTTCATATCACTCCACTATGTCAGAGAGGTATAAGAGAATCAATTATAGGCGAGCTATACGGATACATGTTGTCAGACAAGACTGAAATGCAATGTGATGTGACGAGAAATGCTCCCGGGACTACAAGTCCAAACTCACAAGTAGAAATTGGAGAAACACCTGTTGAATTCCCTGGAATGACAGTGTTCAATATTGAATAGAATAAAGTATTCAGTGTGATAACGGACCAAATAAGGGTGAAAAGGGAAACTATATTCGCCTGTTAAGTACTCTGATTGGAGAGAATAGTCAAGGAGGACACGCCATGTATTGTATTAGAAAATTTATCAAACGTTGTTACATACAATAGATGATAAAATGTTTAGTTGCTCTGGGCACAGCAATCAATTCCAGATCAATGTGTTTGTTTAACAGTAGATTTAATGTAATTATGTTACATAAGGGTCTACAGGTCGACGCACAAAGGTGGACAACTGGATTCTTTGCGCAAGTCTTTCGCAGCCTCGTCGAAAGGTAGCCCGTGCATGTTCCACAGAGGCGTCAGTGTGCTGCTGGATTCTATCCTGGAGTGAATCAGTATTCCCATGTCCTGAAACCATGTTCACTTTTATGAGACAGGGTGGCACCTGGTAGCCGATCATGTCTCGGTTGGAGGCAAATAATTAACAGATGGGTAAATAGCTCGAAAGTAATAAATTGTTGTATTACACAAGGGGCCACAATAGGATGACTCTGTTAACACCCTGAGTTCACTGCGCACAGTATGGTTGTCCATATTTATTGGTTCATAAAAACAATATCACTGCACATTTCTGATCCCTATCTCTCAATTAGGTTACAAAAAGATCACAGTGCACAGTTCTCGCTTTCATGCGACGCACTTAGACAAGATTGAGATCATTGTGCACTACTCTGATATCAATATCGTACATTTAGACAGCAGAGGGGACGATATACATAGTTAAACGGCACACTGGCATAATGGTTAACACTGCTCCCTCACAGCACCAGGGACTCGGGTTCGATTGCCAGCTTGGGTCATCTGTCTGTCTAGAGTTTGCACATTCTCCCCGTGTCTCCGTGGGTTTCCTCCGCATGCTCCGGTTTTTTTACCGCAGTCTGAAATACATGCTCGTTGGGTGCATTGGCCCGAACAGGCGCCGGACTGTAGCGACTAGGAGAATGTCACAGTAACTTCATTGTAGTGTTAATGTCCGCCTTACGTGTGACTAACAGGTAATCGTTAACTTTACTTTATCTTCTTCACATACTTTTGGACCGCACTGGGACTATTAAGTGCTGCACGTTTCCCACATATCTTTTCTCTTGAACACATTTGGAATACTGCACATAGTTCTTATATCCAAACCCTTCATTTTGAATCCTCTGGGGTTCATTGTGCACAGTCCGACCATCGATCACCCTCAACTGGACAAATCCTACGATACTATCCTTTGCTGCCCATATTTCTATTATGCATTGCCAGGAGTTATGAGCACATTTTAGGTCTCAATATTAATTACTCTGACAACAATGTGTCAGAGCAATGTGTACAGTTCAGATATTAAATATCTTCTGCAATATTGGTTGTTGTGCGCACAGTATCGTTATCCATAATCCACAAAGGCAAAAACTAAGGTATTGCTAAGACCAGTGGCAGTCTAGAAGGTTAGGAAACTGTCAAACATAAAGTAAGGAATAAAAAAGTAATGAAAGGAGCTAAGGTAAATTACAGAAGAAAACTAGCGCAAAATAGCATGAAGGATAGCAAAAACATCCATATAAAAAGGAAGAGAATCACTAGGGTGAAAGTTGCCCATTGGAAAATGGAACCGGAGAGTTAATATTGGAGAACATGGCAGTGATGCTCAATCAACTACTTTGCCTCAGTTGTCACGGTGGACGACAATAGTACCATTCCTATAGGAACGCCAAGTCATAGTTAATAGAAAGGGTAAAATTTAGAACAATCAACATCGAAAGGGAAGAGGTACGCAGCAAACTATTAGGATTGAGGACAAATAGATCCCCGGGGCCTGATGGCCTCCATCCCAGGATTCCTCGAGACAGGATTTACTCCGACATGGAAATAACTGGATGCATTATCTAGAGCAACATGTTTTTTGAAGGGGAGGTCCTGTCTCACTACATTGATCAAGTTTTCCAAGGAAGTGACGAAGATGATTGATGAGCATAAGTCAGTGGATGTTGTTCAGTGGGTGGACTTCAGTAAGGTCGTTGACAAGGTCCGTCATATAAGATTGGCACAGAAGGTTAAGTCGCAAGGGATCACAGAAGATTTGGCAAGATGGATACAGAACTGGCTTGGTCACAGAAGACAGAGGTAGCAAAGGAAGGGCGCGTTTCCAAATGGAGGGCTGTGTTAAGTGGTGTTCCTCAGGGATCAGTGCTGGGACCTTTGTTCTTTAAAAATGTATAAATGATTTAGAGGAAAATGTAATTGGTTTGATTAGTAAGTTTGCAGAGGTCACAAGTGTTGTGGAATTGTGGGTAGCGATGAGGACCGTCAGAGGATACTGCAATGTATAGACCGTTGGAGACCTTGGTGGAGAGATGGCAGATGGAGATTAATCCGGAAAAAATGTGAGGTAATGCATTTTGGAAGATCCAATACAGATGGGAAATATATAGTAAATGGCAGAACCCTTAAGAGTATTGATCGCAGAGGAATCTGGATGTAAATATACACAGGTCACTGAAAGTGGCAACACAGGTGGAGAAGGTAGTCAAGAAGGCATACGGCATGCTGGCCTTCATCGGCCGGGGCATTGAGTTTCAAAATTGTCAAGTCATGCTGCGTCTTTATATAAACTTAGTTAGGCCGCACTTGGAATATAGTGTTTATTTCTGGTCGCCACACTACCAGAAAGATGTGGAGGCTTTGGAGAGGGTACAGTAAATATTTACCAGGTTTTTACCTGGTATGGATGGCATTAGCTATGAGGTGAGTTTGGATAAACTTGGTTTGTTCTCACTGGAAATTGAGGAGCGACCTCATAGAAGTCTACAAAAATATGAGAGGCATGGACAGAGTGGATAGTCAGAAGCTTTTTCCCAGGTGGAAGAATCAATTTCTCTGGGGCGGAGGTTTAAGGTGCGAGGGCAATGTTGAAAGTAGATGCACGAGACAAGTTATTTACATAGAGGGTGATCTTTCCCTGGAACTCGCTGCTGGGGGAGATAGTGGAAGCAGATACGATAGTAACTTTTAAGGGGCGTCTTGACGAATACACGAATAGGATTGGAATAGAGGGATATGGTCCCCGGAAGAGTAGGGGTTTTTAGTTCACTCGGGCAACATGGTTGATGCAGGCTTGGAGGGCCTAAGGGACTGTTCCTGTGCTGTAGTTTTCTCTGTTCATGATTCTCTGTTCTTTCTTCAATACTTCAAATACATTTGAAATGTCAGCATAACCGTTTTAAATCATAATTCCTTGTTTAAAGCTCTTGCTGCATTTAGGTGCGTGTAAACTGATCTCTTGTTCGCCTATGTTCCTTTTCTTTTAGAATAATTGAATACTTTGCTGGTTGTTCTGTCAGTGCCTGAATGTCTAATGTTTAAAAATCGTGTTAACCGATGAGTGCCCCAAATCCATCCCCCCTTCTGACCATTGGCGAGCCCAATACTGGGCCAGTAAATAAAATAGCCTAAAACTTCAGCGGTGATTGGTTCTTGATTTATTCCTTCTCAAACTTGATAGTCATTGCTAATGTTATATAAATTGTATATAACTGCATTTAAAACATTACCCTCGCTAATCCTAAAAATCCCAAGAAAAAACAATATAATCTCATGTCGTCCCTTAGACAGATGTCTGACAATACATATTTTCATGTGCTGGAGCAGAGCTTGGTAATAAGGACAGTTTCTTGTCCACCTGGATCGATCCAGGAGAACACGGAACTGTCCTTGTTACCAAGCGCTGCTGCACCCTCTATGGATTGTGCTGCTAAATAACAGCAGCATTTAAAAATTTGTAGAAGCACAATGAACATTAAGATAGCAATGAAGAAGAACACTAACCCTTGCATTATGTTTGATCCAAAATAACCCATACAGAAAGTTGCCCAGTTCCGGAAGGAAAATTATGTTGGTTGATTACGTTTTTCGACCTCATTTCGAATGTGTGTGACCAAGTCGTTCTCTTCTCTGAAGTGTCAGGCATGAATGTGCAACACCTTGATCCAATCAAAGCACACGGTCATCCCTTAGCCGCCAAAATGAAGAATAGTGTCGTTCAAATCTGCAGCACAACAGTCCGCATTGCAACCATCTCGTCACTCCACTCAATGAGAGCTGCATCAGTGTCATTGGCAACCTGTTTCAAAACGGACCTAACAGTTTCAATATCGATTAACATTCTTTCATATGCAAACGGGGCATCATTATACCAACGAATTGGTGTATTCTCACAAGGACACGTCGAACACTCCCAGACGGAAGAATGATACAAAAATGGGACTACATATCCAAGGAAACACGATGCTTTCCATCGAATAGGGAGCGATGGATATTCCTTGTTCCCAAAAAAATGCAGTAAGTTCAATTGAGAGTCCGATAAGTGGGTCTCCCCTGAAAGCAATATGAAAAGGTGTCGAACAGATCTTTATGATTTTATTATTTTATTATTTTTATTAATGACTTAGAGGAGGGGGCTGAAGGGTGAATCAGTAAATTTGCTGATGACAACAAGATTCGTGGAGTAGTGGATGAGGTGGAGGGCTGTTATAGACTGGAAAGAGACATAGATAGGATGCAAAGCTGGGCTGAAAAATGGCAGATCGAGTTTAACCCTGATAAATGTGAGGTGATTCATTTTGGTAGGACAAATTTTAATGTGGATTACATGGTCAAAGGTAGGGTTCTGAAGACTGTGGAGGAACAGAGAGATCTTGGGGTCCATATCCACAGACCTCTGAAGGCTGCCACTCAAGTGGATAGAGCTGTGAAGAAGGCCGATATTGTGTTCGCTATTATTAACAGGGGGTTGGAGTTTAAGAGTCGTGGGGTTATGCTGCAACTGTACAGGACCTTGGTGAGACCACATTTGGAATATTATGTGCAGTTCTGGTCACCTCACTATAAGATGGATGTGGAAGCGCTGGAAAGAGTGCAAAGGAGATTTACCAGGATGCTGCCTGGTTTGGAGGGTAGGTCTTATGAGGAAAGGTTGAGGGAGCAAGGGCTGTTCTCTCTGGAGCGGAGGAGGTTGAGGGGAGATTTAATACAGGTTTATCAAATGATGAAGGGGATAGATAGAGTGAACATTCAAAGATTATTTCCTTGGTTGGATGGAGCTATTACAAGGGGGCATAACTATAGGGTTCATGGTGGGAGATATAGGAAGGATGTCCGAGGCAGGTTCTTTACTCAGGGAGTGGTTGGGGTGTGGAATGGTCTGCCTGCAGTGATAATGGAGTCAGACACTTTAGGAACATTTCAGCGAATATTGGATAGGGACATGGAGCACACCAGGATGATAGGGAGTGGGATAGCATGATCTTAGTTTCAGATAAAGCTCGGCACAACATCGTGGGCCGAAGGGCCTGTTCTGTGCTGTACTCTGTTCTCTGTTCTCTATTCCATGTTCGATCATTACTGAATGGGTTCAGAAAAGAGAAACGGCTGGTTACATCTACTGGGTGTTAACATTTGCCTGTGCCCAAGTTCACACCAAGGCCTTTTTTCATTCTTCACAGGTAATATTCCTTTTGGTTTTGTTTCTGCTTGTTCAACATAAAGTTGGGTGCTGGACTGAATGTGTTAAAAACAGAGGAGATTTCAGCAGTCTCTATCAATCCTGACAAATGATCGCCTCATCTAAAACCCACAACGATGATAACTCAGGGCCCACTCCAATATCCAATGAAGATTGAAGGTTTATGGTCGTACCCTCTGTTATTTCCGTCTTTCCATCTTTCCCTCACCCGTGCCATCCCATGCAGATCGGGTTACTGTTGTATTTTGTGACATAAAAAGTGCTGGATTGAATGGGGTTAATTGAAGCTGTTTGTCCAATGACTGTGATTAACATCAGTCTCCATGGATACGGCCAGTGTCACTGGAGGATATCCATCTTCTATTAATAATGCATTCCGTTCAGTGTGTTATTCCATAGAGTCAGCGGGAGTCACAACTCCGAGACTAACAGAGATCATCAGTTGCAGAGACAGTGGGAGGAGAGAGCAGATTCTGAGAAAAATGGACTGGAACGTTTCAACAATGGATCAGAATCTGGGAACAATGCATCGGAACATTCCACCCCCACCACCCCCACCACCCCCACCGCCTGTTTATTTTGATACAAGTGGCACTTTCACCGAGGGTCTTTATTTCGTGACAAGTGATGGATTTTATCGGCTACCATTGTCACGGCGGATTCTAAGTGTACTCTACTTTGTTCAAGGATTTTACTATCCCATTCTGGCTATGATTGGTGTCCCTGGTAAGTGTCAAGTCCAGTACTTACTTCTGTAAACCCTATTTAACTTTATTCCTGGTCTTGCCATTTGTTCTGCACTGCTACTGTTGTTACCGTTGCTGTTGTGTCTCTGTGTCCATTAGTGAAGCAGACAAAACAGTGAAAACTGTTTGAGTGTATTTGATAGCTCAGATTATCTAAATTTCTCCCATTGTGGTATCGGGTAAGCCTCTATATCAGCGATTATATTTGTAAACTATCTTTCAATGTATTACTGTCTTTGTTAGTTGAGTATTGGGAACATGGGCATTGACTTCAATGGCTCTCCCAATCTCGTTTCCCTATCTACTGACAACATCCCTGTACCTAAGGTTAGTTCACAATGATTGCAGCCTCTGCTAACTCTTTTACCCTGAGCTGAAATCTGAACCCATATCCTCTCCATCATTAATCATGTTACTGTTGCCTTCGGAATGTTATACTCTAGCTCCCCCAGCTGTCATTCCGAATACCGGACACAAGTACATCAGTTCTCTGATGACCAGCCTCCCACTTAGAAAGCTGCTGAACCAAAGCACATCTGTTGTCCATGTACCAACTCCCACCAAATCCCATTTACCCATCATTCGTGTGCTCACTGACTTCTGTCACCAGCTGCTCTGGAAAAGCCTCAGGTTACTCACTCACCTGATCAAATCTCTCCATGATTCTTCATCTGATTCCCTCATTCTCTATCCATTTCACAAAATGTCTCTGTTTGTTCACATCCATACAGTACCTGAAAATACACACTCCACTCAATCTCCCTTTCCCCAGTCCCACACCATATCTCTCCCTGACAGCAATGTTCTCTGCTACAGCCCCTCTCGTACCCATGATATGGAAATCTAGATCCACATACACAACAGCCACACTGCTCGTCTGCTCCAGTGTGTCCAGTACATCTCCCCATGCTAGGAAGGTTTCTTCTAATGGCTGTATCGAGCTTGGGCTGGGAATGGAAGGCGAGCGCCAAATGTGACATCAACAAGCCAGTTCAATCAATCGAACAGTACCCGAATTTAATATTCCCATTCTTACGTTTGAATGTCTTCTCTAGTGTGTTGCAACCCCTTTTTCCAGTTCTCTGGAGTAGTTCCGTTTAAGTATTTTTGAAATTCCCTGATTAAAGTCAATGTATGTCCCTCTATGTCTCGGGTTTGTATTTTGTGCTATGTGGAATCATTGGTGACAATGTGACAGAGTTCTGGAAAAAGGGAACCCTCTGGTTTGTGTCCCTGCTGTCTCCCGTGTGGAGCTCCATGATGGACAGGAGGTTTCAGCAGCTCTGTCATATGTGTGCAAAACTTGGACGTGGTCTGTCCACTGAACGTATGTGTTAGTCACACGCAGGTTAATTTGTGTTCTGCAACATGATGAACCTGGCATGGTAGCACAGTGGTTAGCAGTGCTGCGGCCACTGTCTGTGTGGAGTTTGCACGTTCTCCTCGTGCCTGCGTGGGTTTCCTCTGAGTGCTCCGGTTTCCTCCCGTAATCTGAAAGTCGTGCTGGTTAGGTGCATTCACCCGAACAAGCGCCGGACTGTGGCTTCTCGGAGAATTTCACAGTAACTTCATTGCAGTGTTGATGTCAGTCTTACTTGTGACTAATAAATAAACGTTACTGAAATTTAAATATTCCATGAATCGAGCTTGCAGCTGAGGAGCTATTGACTGACTCTTGTGATTGGAAAGTTATTGGAGGTGATGTGGATAGATTTCTGGAGGTTGTTTTGTGAGTTGCTGCATACCCTCAGGGAGGACCGAGGATTTGCTGGCTGAGCTCTGTAAGATGTATAATGATGCATTTGAATCTGAGAGCATGATCCTGAATTTCAGTAACGATAACTATGATGGTATGAGGCATGAATTCTCCATGGCGGAGAAACATCAGATTTAAGGAAGACGCATACAAATTGGCAAGAAAATTGGCAAGAAAAAGCAATAGGCCTGAGGTTTGCAAGCTGTTTAAAATTCAGCAAAGGAGGATCAAGGGATTAATTTAGAAGTGAAAAATATGGTATGAAAGCAAGCCTGCAGGCAACATTAAAACAAACTGACAGTAACAATTTCTGTACATATGTAATGACAAAAAAGATTGACATAAACGAATGTTGTTCCCTCGCAGTCAGAAACTGGGGAATTCAGAACATAAGAACATAAGAACTAGGAGCAGGAGTAGGCCATCTCATCCCATGGGCCTGCTACGCCATTCAGTCAGATCATGGCTGATCTTTTTGTGAACACAGCTCCACTTACCCGCCCGCTCACCATAACCCTTAATTCCATTACTCTTCAAAAATGTATCTATCCTTGCCTTAAAACATTCAATGAAGTAGCTTCAGCTGCTTCACTGGGCAGGGAATTCCACAGATTCACAATCGTTTGTGTGAAGAAGTTCGTCCTCAAATCAGTTCTAAATCTGCTTCCCCTTAATTGAGGCCATGCCCCCTCATTCTAGTTTCACCTGCCAGTGGAAACAACTTCACTGCTTCTATCTTATCTATTCCCTTCATAATCCTATATGCTTCTATATGATCTCGCCCCATTCTTCTGAATTCCAATGAATATTTTCCAAGTCTACTCAGCCTCCCCTCTGAACTCCGGAATCAACCTCGTGAATCTCCTCTGTTACCCCTCCAGTGCCAGTGGATCCTTTCTCAAGTAACAAGACCAACACTGTACACAGTACTCCAGGTGTGGCTTCACGAGCACCTTTTACAGCTGCAACATAACCTCGCTGTTTTTCAACTCCGTTCCTCTGGCAATGAAGGACAGAATTCTATTTGCCTTCTTAATTACCTGCTGCATCTGCAAACCAACTCCTTGTGATTCTTGCACAATGACACTCAGGTCCCTCTGCACAGCAGCATATGTAAGGGAAATTGTACTGGATATTGTATGAGTTTAGTATGGAATTCAGATTCATAGGTTTTAGTGAAATAATAAAGCAGATTTAGATAAGTAGTGAAAATGGATATGTAACCTAAAGTAACTTCGTGTGACCTAATATAATCAAGTGTAGTCGATATGATCAAAGTGGAGAAACTAGAGAAGTAATATAGCAATCACTAATTAAGGAAAGCAGACAATAGTCATTTAAGAAAACAAGGAAGACTGCTCGGTGGTTCAACTTAATAGTGGACCATAAACCAGCAGAGAGAATGTCTTTTCTGCTAAACACATTAGTGGACCATAAATCAGCAGGGGGGATGTCTTTTCTTCTAAACACATTCGCCTTAGCCTACAAAACCACGATTATTGTACAAACAGAAAAGTTCAGATAAGAGCAAGAGTTATAACCACCATGGTTTAAGAAACGAAGAGATATAACAGTGAACGACCGATTGCAAAGAAAACAGATAAAGGGTCAACTAAAAATAATGGTGGCCAAAGAAAGATAGGGCTGTAGGGTAAGATAACAACCAAGGACAGGCTGTAAAAGGGAGAGGAGGATCTTGAAATATGAGGCTGAAATGTACATAAAAGACTGTAAGCCCAAGGGCTCTTTGGAGTGTTCCGGACGTTCCCGACTTTATCTCTTGTGCTGAGAAATAAAGTCTATTGCTTGGAAGATCGCTGCTCAGACTCTCTGTTTTAATTGATGTGAATAAATTGTCGTCCTGGGGAACCACGACAAAATTGGCGCTGCTTAGCAGGGTTGGTGAGAGATCGCCCAGAAAAGCATCTGGAAGGAGTGGCGGAGACGGTGGTCCGACCGGAACCGAGAAGTCCCCAGCCGGCCTTCTGTCAACAAGGTAAGCAGACTTGCATGCATGTAAATCCTTGTTGTCAGAAAGGGGTTTTCTCGAGGCCCGGTGCGCCCGGCTCTCTGCTGGTCCTGGATCTCCCCAACCCAAAAAGATATCCTGCACAGGTAAAACCAAATTGTGTAAAAATTTTGAGAGACTGAGTCTGATCCGAAGAGCAGAATTTTTGCATGCAAAAGCGCGCTGCGAATACTGTATTGTCTGTGAATGGGTAAAAAGTGAGACGGGAAAAAGGCCGAAAGCTAAAGTAATGCAATTAGGTTAAGTCAAGCGGTTTGGAGCGGGTTTTTCAGGTCACGACTTGCCCAGAAGAGAGTAAGTGTGGGAAAACCTGCCAGTCCAAACCTACCCAGGACCTCGGGTAAGGGACGTCAACCGAGGGGGAGAGAGATCAGTGAGAGATCGCTCTCTGACCTAGTACAGTAGTCAAAAGCACAGGAGTGGATTTTAACCACAGGAAAGGGGAGTAGCAGCTAGAATAGAGGAAGTAAAAGACCAATTTGAACAAACTGGTCTGAGAAAACAGCGTGAAGGACAGAAATAAGAGAGAGAGTCCGAATATAGGTAGGGTAATAACTAACAACTTGAAAAATTACCCTGACAAAACTGCCTGGTGACAAGATTGAAAATAACTAATCTTTGAATAATAACAAAAACGGAAGCAACACTGGATTGGAAAAAGATTACACACATAATTAACTTAGAGGAGATAAAGAATGAGTGGCCGTATGTAAAATGGGAAAGAGTAGTCGATGGGAATTGGATAGACGAAATAAAATTGGAAACCCTAGAGAAATTAATAAAGGGATCTGACCGATACAGGATTCTTATACACATAGACGAGCAAGTGAAAACCTACTACCCTCTGGCCCGGGAGAGGAAGATAGTGCCGGGACAGGGGACTACGGGGAAGTGGATATCAGGACCCCGGTTAGAATTACAGATATTGGCAAAAGAAATCCAAAGGAAAGGTAAACAGGGGACTGAGCACGGAAAAACAATACAGCAAGTAATAATCACTGTGATACCTAACTCTGACAGACTAAGTGACAAAAATTGTGACAGTGATCCAAAAAGACGAGTAATGGCGCACCAAGTTAAGACACCAGTGGAGATATTAGGGGATAAGTTCCCAGCCCTTAGGGGAGATATAGAACACGTCTCTAAAAAATGGGCCAAAAGAACAAATAAGACCAATACACAGTGGCCGGAGGAAGGCACATGGTCCATAGAGAGGTGTGAGGACCAGAAGGGAATGATAAAGAACTATAAGATTAAGGATAAAACGAGCAAAAGAAGGGAAAAGCGAGAAAAGGAGTTAGAGATATTAGCCCTATTCCAACAAGACGGGAAAGAGAGAAGAGGGGTATGGAGGGGAGGTAGAATGCAGATGCCAGTACAACTTGAGGAAAAAGCAAAATTGGAAGATCCAAACGTAGCCCCACCCCCATACTTAGAGAAACAGAGCTCCACGGGACTGTACCCAGTTATATCAGGCACAATGAATTTTGAGGGAGAATATGACATAGAACAGATGACGAAGGAGGAATGGGCACGAAAGGAGGGAGAAAAGAAACAAGGTATAGAGAAAGCAGCTAGGAAAACAGAAGAGGATTTGGATGGGCTGAACCAAAGAAGAAAGGAGTTGGAGGACGAAGTAAAGGTGGTAGAACTTTTGGAATGGGTAAAGAAGGTAATGAAAAAGGAAAAAGAACGAGAAGAGGGAGGAGAAAATGTTAGAAATAAATATGAGGGGAAAACAGGAAATGATTTTTGCGAGTATGCAAGTGAGACATCACAAGGATGGAGGTGGAAGCACCCAGAGGAAGGTAGAATGGCGAGAGAGACGGAAGGAGAAACAGAAGAGAGTAGTGAAGACGAAGGGAGGCAATCAATGTTAGGGGTGCAAAGAAAATCAAGGCGGGAAAGGCACCCACCTGTAAAGTTTCCAGATGTGGATAGGAGAGGGAAAAGGGTATTCCCGGTGATTCTGAAGGGTGGCAGACCGCAGTATATCCCTTGGTCAGGTCAGGATTTGCCTAATTTAATTAATGAATTACCCAATATTTTGGATGGAGCTGGAAGGTGGATTGGACAGTTGGAGGCAGGAATGGTGGGAAAAAGGATGGCACTGGGCGACATCAAAGCTCTCCTGACAAAGGTGCTAGGAATGGACCAAATGGCGGAAGTAATGAGACGTGCTGGCATCCCGACCGCAGCTTATGACCCAGCGGTGGATGGGATACTAATGGACCAGTACCGCCAAGTCATCTGGCAGGCACTGCGGGATATGTACCCCAATCGAATGGATGTAAAAACCCTAAAGGGAGAGCCACTGGGTGAGGAGGAGAATGCAGCGGTGTATGTGGAGAATCAATTTAAAAGGTGGAGAAGGGACACGGAGAGGGACATTCTAATAGACCCACTGACCAACTCCATGTTCCGGGCTGCAATCCTAGAGGGCTTGCCAGCCCCAGCTAAGACAAGGCTGGAGGAAGTGGTGGGCTTGGACTCAAAAAATTACCGAGAGTTTGTGGATTATGTTGCCCATGCAGCAGAGAGACATCGCAAAGATGAAAAGAATGCAGACAAACAGCTGAAGGAGGTACAACGTAAACTCCTTCAGGCACAGTTGGAGGAGATCAAAAGCAAGGATAAACTGAAGGCAAAAGAGGATCTCGCACCCAGAAAAATAGCACCAATGATGGTGGAGCAAAAGCCAGAGGAAATACCTGCACTAATCAAAGGGGGGAGCGGAGATGGAGGCCAGCCCGTCATAACCTATAACATTTCTGCCTTCCCACTGTCCATGAACCCAGGAGCCTATGGCCTAAATTATCAAAACCCATACGCCCTGCAAAGTCAGACTGACTGGAATAGAAATGGGAAAGGACAGGGAGGTGGTAGGCCACCCTATCAGAATCAGAGAGGACAGGGACAGGTTAATCATCAGACTCCGAGACAGGGACCACTGCCTGGCCCTTCAGGTGTGTGTTGGGGGTGCGGGGAGGCAGGGCACATAAAAAGGAATTGCCCGCGGAATTTCCCCAGACAGGGAGAAAACCAGCAGCAGACAGGCCAACAACTGATCCAAGGATCGCCAAACAGCATCCCGATGTTTCAAGGGCCGGTAAACCATCAGAATTCCCCATAGGGAGGCCCAGAGAACCCCGAAATGGTAGGACAGTACGTACAGATAACAGAAACTGCAGAGCAGGAACCTATAGTTAACGTTAGAGTAGGAGGGATCGAGGTCCCCATGATGATAGACACCGGCGCCACATGTACGTGCATGCAAACGAAGTATGCGGATCACTTACCATTGTCAAACCAGTTTGTAAAAACTGTGGGGTTCTCGGGGAAAGTAACATTAGCTCGAATGACGACGCCGGTGCCTGTTACCATTGGAAATAAGACAACCCATGTACCTATTTTAGTATGTGATAAAACTCCTTTAAATCTATTGGGAAGGGATGCAATCCTAGGTTTAGGACTGAAATTAGAATGCACTGAACAAGGAATTGATTTGATGGGAATGTATCCACTTGAAATACCAGGAAAGGAAGGGGTTAATGTATATTGGTTGGGAGATATAGAGGAACAAGTTAAAAAACAGATATGGGAAGTTTGGGGAAAGCTTATAAACACTTGGGTTCCACAAGCCAAATGGCCAAGAACAGAATTACACAGTACAATGATATTTGATGAAGGGCAGGAACCTGAGATACAGGAGAAATGGGAAAGGGAGGCAGGACGAGAACAGGAAATAAAGTCAGGAAGTATTTTAATCGGACTAGAGGGAGTAGCCCTCACAATTGTTAGGAATGAATGGGTTAACAAATGGTTCTCTGTATCTGGGGCGGAGCCACATGTCACATTGAAAGTGAATCCGGGATACAGATCAAAAGACCTAGGACCAATGGTGTTGAAAGCACAAGATTTAGAATTTGTCCAGACAGACAATGTAGATATTTGGACGTCCAGCAATGGACAAATGACGAAAATAATTTTGGATGTTAAAATGCTTGGGAAACCGAAGCAGATAACAATAGGAGTGCAAATCGAGAAACAGGAACTGGAGTGGAGAGAGAGGTTAGAGCAGGATTTGAACTCCCTCCCGCAGGAGTTGTGGTCCAGACAGGACACGGATGTAGGGAGGGTCAAAAACGCTAATCCAGTTGAAGTCAGATTAAAGATAGGACGCCAGGGGCCGTAGAGGCCGCAATACCCAATCAAGACAGAAGCAATTGAAGGAATTAGAGGGACGATTAAGGGATTGATAGAAGCAGGGGTATTAAAAGAAACCCGGAGCAGGTGTCATACACCGCTACTACCAGTGAAAAAGGCGGACGGAGAAAAATGGAGATTGGTGCATGACCTAAGGGCAATTAATGAGGTAGTGGAAGATATGCCAGCAGAGGTTCCAAACCCTTATACCTTGTTGACAAATATACCACCTGAAAGTAGATGGTTTACTGTAATAGACCTATGTTCGGCATTTTTTAGTGTGCCACTAGCTCAAGAAAGTCAGTATCTCTTTGCATTTACGTACGAGGGGAAACAATACACATACAATAGGATGCCCCAAGGATTTAAACATTCCCCACATGTATTCAATCAGGTGTTGAGAGCAGATTTAGAAGGAATACAGTTGGAAGGAACACTGATACAATATGTGGATGATTTATTATTATGCACAGGAACACAAGAACAATGCAGGAAGGATAGTTTAAAACTATTGAAAAGACTAGCAGAAGGGGGCCATAAAGTTTCCAGGAAAAAGCTGCAGCTGTGCCAGAAAAAGGTAGAATACTTGGGAAGAGAAATATCAGCAGGACAGAAGGAGATAGCTTCACAGCAAATAGAAGCAGTACTAAAGGTTCCGAAACCACGGACGGTGGGACAAATGATGACATTTTTGGGAATGACAGGATTCAGTTCAGAATGGGTGGAAAGCTATGCCGAAAAAACGCAGGCACTACGAAAGATAATGGAGGAGGCAGGGTGTGACGAATTAAAAGCCAAACTAAAATGGGATAAAGATGCTTCCGACGCATTTGAAAACGTGAAAAGAGAAATGGCACAGGCACCAGCCTTGGCTTTACCGACCTATGACAAGCCCTTTGACTTATTTGTGAGTAACAGAGAAGCCGGATTTGCTACAGCAGTGTTAACGCAGGAAAATTGCAAGGGTAGACGAAGGCAGGCTGTAGCATATTACAGTACCAAGCTAGACGACGTAGCGATGGGATACCCTCCGTGCTATCAAGGCCTGGCAGCAGCTTGGTGGGCGTACGAAAAGGCAGTCACGGTCACAATGGGATATCCGATAAACATACATGTATACCATAAGGTCGCTGAATTGATTGAGCAAGGAAAATTTGTGCTGACACCTGCTAGGATCCATCATTATCGAATGCTAACCACATTTCCAGATATCACGATAATAAAGTGCAACAGAGTAAATCCAGCTGATTACATGCCATTACCTCATGAAGGAGAAGAACATGAATGCTTAAGAGAAGCAAAAACATTTATGAAACTGAGGAAAGATTTAAGAGCAGAGGGACTAGTGACAGAAGGGAAAAGGATACTGTATGTAGATGGCTCATGTTACAGGGATCACTTAGGAAACCACGCAGGCTATGCCATAGTTGAACAGAAAGGGGAAACACTTGAAGTCATAGAAGCAGAGAAATGTGAACAGCCCTGTTCAGCCCAACTGGCAGAGCTTAAAGCATTGACCAGAGCATGTGAGCTAGCAAACGGGGAAGCAGTGGAAATTTATACTGATTCGGCCTATGCCCACGGGGTCTGCCATCTGTTCGGGGCAATATGGAAGCAAAGGGGATTTATGAAAAGCGGAGGAGGACCAATACAACACGAAGGTCAAATAAGGGCTTTAATAAGGGCCATGATGGGTCCAAGGGAATTAGCCATAATTAAGTGTCAGGCGCATAAAAAGGGAGCAGACAGCATCACACAGGGAAACACCAAAGCCGACAAGGCAGCTAAAGAAGCGTCAGGATGCATTGAGGCTACGATAGCCCCAGTAGAAATAGCAAGGCCGCACCCAGGGCCAGGTACGGGGGATATCGAACCTCATATCACATTAGAAGATGTAGCACAGTTACAGGAGGAAACCTCTGTAGCTGAAAAGGCAATGTGGAAAGATAGAGGAGCACTACAGGGACAACAGGACAGGATATGGAGAAATGGGGAGGGATTGGTCATAGCACCCACATCATTACTAACCGTACTAATTAGCGAAGCGCATGGAGTGGACCACTGTGCAAGAGGAGAAGTGGCTAGAAAGATCAAGAAGGAAGGATTCTGGTCACCATACCTGCAAAACTCGATTGACTACATACTGAGTCAGTGTGAGGTGTGTGCTCAGAATAACATCAGGAAGGGCATTACTGCCCCAATAGGGCATATACCCATTCCTGAAGGACCATTTAAACATCTATGCATGGACTATGTGGATATGGGAAAGGTGGTAAGAGGGAAAAGATACATGCTAGTGATTATTGATAGATTCAGCAGATGGATAGAAGCAACGCCATCCAAAGATCAAGGATCTGGAACGGTGATTAACTTCCTGTCAAAAGAAATTATCCCAAGATTTGGCATACCCACGCAATTAAGTTCAGACAATGGATCTGCTTTTATAGGAAGGGCACTGAGAGAGACACTCTCGGCACTCCGAATAAAGCAGAAGTTTGGATGTGTATATCATCCTCAATCCCAAGGAATGGTGGAGAGAGCAAACGGGACCCTTAAGGCTAAAATAAGCAAAATTTGCAATGAAACAGGGAAAAACTGGATAGATGCTCTGCCATTGGCTCTAATGCAATACAGGAGTCAGGAAAACAGAATCACACATTTTAGCCCACATGAAATGATGACAGGAAGAGTAATGCCGGTACCCAAGATCAGGGGATCAGGAGGTCCTACGCTAGAATGTTTAGATCAAAGCACAAAAGAATATATACAACAATTAACTGTTATACATAGAACTATATTTGAACAGGAAAAAGCCAAGGAGGAGGAGAATCCGGTAACAGAACATCAGATCAAACCTGGAGATCGAGTATACATCAGAAAGTTCCGGAGACGTTGGAACGAACCGAGACGAGAAGGACCGTTTGAAGTCACCAAAGTGTCTCCCACGGCGTTGCAAGTAGAAGGCAGTACACTGTGGTATCACTTGAACCATTGTACCAGAACGGTACCAGGGGTGGGGGAGAGAAGGGAAATTGAAGAAGTACACAGAGTGGACAGAAGTGATAGCGAGGAAGAAATAGAAATACACGGGGAGAATCGTGGGGAGGAGGAACAGAGCCAAGGAAGAACAAAAAGAATAGAGGATGATGAAAGTAGTTCTGTACATGAGCTGGCTGATGATACAAATGCCCAGCCTGAGCCTATTAGTCAAGGTGCCGAGGGAGGTGAGGACAGGGAAGGGGCCCCATTCCCCACCTGGGACTTGGAAACTATTTCCCTTAGGGACTTCCGTGACCCATAGAAAAGGAGAATGGGATACAGAAGACATAAGGGTGCAGAATCAGGAAGATAGAGTATTAAGACGAACAAAACGTGAACGATTAGTGAGCACAAATACTATTTGGGGAAAAGCGCAGAAAAACAAATGGTGGAAATGGGCTGAGTATACAGATCAGAAAAACAGTGATGGGAAAGAGTGTGTAGTATGCGCATCAGAGAAACCTAACACCCAAGTAACTGATATACCATGGGGATCAGGAGACTGTAGAACCAGGAAACAAAGCTGGAGAAAGGAAAATTGCCGTCCATATACCACACATATACGGTATCATATGATAGGGAATCGGAACTACTCGTATGAGAAGATAGACTGTTCCGGATCCGCATGTGATAACCTTTGTAAAGGTGAGTCGCCGTTGTGTCAATACCACTGCATCCTGTTTGCTGGGGTAAAAAAGGGCATCTACAACTTGACCCACAGATGTCCAAAGTGGCCAAAAACGACAGTAGACGCGGTCCCAAAGGAATGGAGTGTAGAGCCCAACTTACAAATCCAAGATTGCTATTGGAGGGAAAGTAGCACAGGAAGTAGTGTGGGAAATTACACAGGAGAGTGTGAAAGGATTTGGAATATAACCGATGTTCTTAGTCTTATCATCTCAGAAGGGGGATGGACACCCCCTCCTTATGTGGTAGACTATCAAGAAAATCAACTGGCCGATCTCTGGTGGCTTTGTGGCCCGGAGAAAGGGCTATTGGCAAAACTACCACAGAATTGGAAGGGACTATGTGCCCGAGTTATGCTTGCCCAGAGCACTGTGATACTACCGGTGGAAAGAAAAATTAAATCACAAAGAATTAAGAGGGCATATACCCCTGACCCTACGATAAAATTGGACGCAATCGGACAGCCTCGCGGCATCCCAAATGAGTTCAAAGCTAGGAACGAAATAGCTGCAGGGTTTGAATCCCTCTTTGTTTGGATCACACCCAGCAAGAATACTGAGTGGATCAATTACATCTATTATAATCAGCAGAGGTTTATTAATTATACGAATGATGCCCTGGAGGCCTTAGGAGAGCAGTTGGATGCGACCAGCAAAATGGCGTGGCAAAATCGACAGGCGTTAGATTGGCTCCTGGCAGAGAAAGGAGGGGTGTGTGTTATGTTTGGGGATCAGTGCTGCACATTTATCCCTAATAACACTAATCCAGAAGGGTCATTTACACAAGCCATGAATAAGTTAAGAAATCTTAAGAAAGAAGTGAAAGAAAATGCTGGGTTTGGGCATGAGGTGTGGAGTTGGCTGGACAGAATATTAGGAAGATGGGGGGCGTGGTTTGCCAAAGCTGGAGCTGTAGCAATAGCAACAATAATCATTCTGGGATTGATATTTTGTTGTTTTTTACCCGCCCTGAGATCCTTCCTTACCAGAATGGCAGCGCGGCAGATGGTGACGCGGGTGCTAAGCAGCTCACGCTCAAGAGAAAAAACAGAGGAATGGGAAAACCTTGAGCCGCCCCCGCTGAGTGGATTCACAATGACCTTGGTCGAAGTTGAAACTCGTCACTCTGTAAAATAACTACAATAGTGGAAGATCACCTTGTGGAAACAACAGCACCTTGCTGAAGTCCGCACGAAACCAGGAGAACTTAGTCTGTACACAGGAATCAGTCTTTTTCCCTTCCCTAGACAAGAGTGGGAAGGTTTTTGGCTGATGACTGTCAGGGGCAGGCAATCTGGAGGAGCAACCCAAAAATCAGAACCGGGATAGACAAATTATGATAAAGTTAGAATAGGGACACTGATCCCTGACCAAAATATTCGGCTCCTCCACATCGCCTGCAAAAAGTGATTAAAATAAAATACAAATGGGATTGAGCGAGGGGATTATTTGAGCTTGGTAATTGGGATGAGGCTAGGGAATAGCCTCAAAGGGGGGACTTGTAAGGGAAATTGTACTGGATATTGTATGAGTTTAGTATGGAATTCAGATTCATAGGTTTTAGTGAAATAATAAAGCAGATTTAGATAAGTAGTGAAAATGGATATGTAACCTAAAGTAACTTCGTGTGACCTAATATAATCAAGTGTAGTCGATATGATCAAAGTGGAGAAACTAGAGAAGTAATATAGCAATCACTAATTAAGGAAAGCAGACAATAGTCATTTAAGAAAACAAGGAAGACTGCTCGGTGGTTCAACTTAATAGTGGACCATAAACCAGCAGAGAGAATGTCTTTTCTGCTAAACACATTAGTGGACCATAAATCAGCAGGGGGGATGTCTTTTCTTCTAAACACATTCGCCTTAGCCTACAAAACCACGATTATTGTACAAACAGAAAAGTTCAGATAAGAGCAAGAGTTATAACCACCATGGTTTAAGAAACGAAGAGATATAACAGTGAACGACCGATTGCAAAGAAAACAGATAAAGGGTCAACTAAAAATAATGGTGGCCAAAGAAAGATAGGGCTGTAGGGTAAGATAACAACCAAGGACAGGCTGTAAAAGGGAGAGGAGGATCTTGAAATATGAGGCTGAAATGTACATAAAAGACTGTAAGCCCAAGGGCTCTTTGGAGTGTTCCGGACGTTCCCGACTTTATCTCTTGTGCTGAGAAATAAAGTCTATTGCTTGGAAGATCGCTGCTCAGACTCTCTGTTTTAATTGATGTGAATAAATTGTCGTCCTGGGGAACCACGACACATACTGCAATTATTTACCATTGAAATAACAGACCATTTTGCTGTTATACCTACCAGAATGGATGACCTCACATTTCCTCACATTGTACTCCATCTGCCAGACCATTGCCCCCTCATTTAGACAATCAATATCCCTTTGCAGACTTTCACCGTCCTCTGCACACTTTGCTCTGCCACACATCATAGTGTCACCACGTCACTTGGTCCCCAACTCCAAATAATCTATGTAAATCGTAAACCATTGCGGTCCCACACTGACCCATGAGGCACGCCACGACGCACTGATCGCCGACCAGAAAAACACCAAACTTTACCACCACTCTTTGCTTTCTGTTAGTTAACCAATCCTCTATCCATGCGAAGACATTACCCGTAATACCATGCACCTTTATCTCATGCAGCAGCCTTTGGTGCGGCAGCATGTCAAATGCCTTCTGCAAATCCAGATACACCACATCCACAGGCTCCCCATTGTCCACTGTGCATGTAATGTTCTCAAAGAATTGCGCCAAATCAAGTCTATGTAACATCCTGGTAAGTATTTTCTGCACTTTTTCTTGTTTAATAATATCCTTTCTATAATAGGGTAAACGGAAGTGTACACAGAATTAGAAGTGCAGCCTTACCAATGTCTTGCACAATTTCAACAAGACGTCCCAATGCTAGTTTCCAATGTTCGGAACAACGAAACCAAGCATGCTGAATGCCTTCTTCATCACAGTGTTCAACTGTGACTCCAATCTGAATGAGCTATGAACTTCTACCACTAGATCTCTTTGTTTTATAACTCTGCCCAACAACCTACAACCCTGCCATAGTTCGATCTTCCAAAATGCATCACCTCGCATTTATCAAAATTTAACTCCCGCTGCCATTCATCAGCTCAATTGATCAAGATCGTGTCATCTTCAAACTTACTAATCATGCCTCTTAAGTTATCATCCAGATCATTAATATAAATGACAAATAACAGTAAACCTGGCATAGATCGCTCAGGCACAACGCCGGTCACCGGTCTCCAGTTTGTAAAACGAAACCATACAACTACCTGTTGTCTTCTGTCATCAAAACAATTTTATCCTCAATTGGCTACCTCACCTGGATCCCGTGAGATTTATCTTTATGCAACAACTTACGTGCAGAAACGTGTCAAAGGCCTTGCTAAAGTTCATGCAGACAGCATCAACCGCACTGCCTTCATCAACCTTTTTGGTTACCACTTCGAAAAAATCAATCAAATTCGTGAGACATGATTTTCCACTCACAAAGCCATGCTGACTGTGCCAAATCAGGCCTTGCTTCTCTTTAAGCCAGTAATCCTGTCTCTCAGAATACCTGCTAACAACTTACCCACTACAGACGTTAGGCTCACCGGCCTGTAGTTTCCAGGCTTTACCTTCCACCCTTCTTAAGCAATGTCACAATATTTGCTAAGCTCCAATCTTCAGGTACCTCACCTGTGACTAATGATGATTCAAATATCTTTGCTCCGGGATCCGTTATTTCCAAGCTTTTTGGGATACATTTCATCAGGTCCCGGGGATTTATCTACCTTGATGCGCTTTAGGATTCCAACACCTCCTTCTCTGTAACATGTACTCTTCTCAGGACATCACTATTTATTTCCCCAAGTTCACTGAATCCATTGTTTTCTCAGCAGCAAATACTGGTGGCACGATAGCTCAGTGATTAGCACCGCTGCTTCACAATGCCAGGGATATGGCTTTGATTCCCTGCTGAGGTCACTGTCTGCGTGGAGTTTGCACGTTCTCCCCTTTGTGTGCGTGGGTTTCCTCCACGTGCTCCGGTTTCCCCCCACATTATAAAAGACGTGCTGGCTATGTGCATTGACCCGAATAGGCGCCGGACTGTGGCGACTCGGAGAATTTCACAGTAACTTCATTGGCAGTGTTTTTTAAGCCTTACTTGTGTCGAATAAATATGTTTCATTCATTGGAAATGTTGAGTTAGTATCTCACCCATCTCTTGTGGATCCTTATGAGTCCCTGCTCTCTCCCTAGTTACTCCTTTGCCCTTTATGTATTAGTAAAAGCTCTTTGGGTTCTCATTTTCTTGACATGCTTAAGCAATCTCGTGTCCCCTTTTTGCCCTCCTGATTTCTCTGCTAACTATACTCCGACACTCCCTATAGTTTCAAGGGATCCCAATTGTTTCAAGTCAAATGCCTCCTTCTTCTTCTTGACCATGGCCTCAATATCCCGTGTCATCCAGGATTCCCTAGTTCCGCCAGCATTGCCCTTCACTCTAAAAGTAATATGCTTACCATGAACCCATGCTGACACACTTTTGAAAGCTTCCCTTTTACCAGATGTCCCTTTGCCTGCCAACAGGCTCCCCCACGCAAATTCTGAAATTTCCTGTCCAATGCCATCAAAATTGGCCTTGCCCCAATTTAGAATTTCCACTTTGGGCCAGCCCTAACTTTCTCCATCACTATCTTAAATACAATGGAATTCTGGCCACTGGTCCAAAAGTGATCACTCATTAACAATTCTGTCACCTGTGCTCCCTTATTTCACAAGAGGAGGACAGGTTGGCCCCTCTCCAGTCGGGCTTTCCACACACAGAATGACAAATTCATTCTGAATACGCTCACAAATTCGTTCTCCATCCAAGCCCCTAATACTATGGCTGGCCCAGTCAATGTTGGGAAAGTTAAAGTCTCCATCTATTACCACCCTATTTTTCTTGGTGCTATTATTAATCTTCTTACACTCTGGAGTTTCTGATCTGGATTAGAACATTTGGCTGCTCTTTGAAAGGTTGAAATCTATGTTAGATAGATCGAACAGTACAGCACAGAGCAGGCCCTTCGGCCCACGATGTTGTGCTGAACTTTATCTGAAACCAAGATCAAGCTATCCCGCTCCCTATCATCCTGGTGTGCTCCATGTGCCTATCCAATAACCGCTTAAATGTTCCTAAAGTGTCTGACTCCACTATCATTGCAGGCAGTCCATTCCACACCCCAAACCGCTCTCTGCGGAAAGAATCTACCTCTGATATCCTTCCTATATCTCCCACCACGAACCCTATAGTTATGCCCCCCTGTAATACCTCCATCCACCCGAGGAAATAGTCTTTGAACGTTCACTCTATCTATCCCCTTCATCATTTTATGAACCTCTATTAAGTCTCCCCTCAGCCTCCTCCGCTCCAGAGAGAACAGCCCGAGCTCCCTCAACCTCAATGTTCCTACGTTTATTTTTGATTAGGGGACTTCAAGGCAGTGAGTGGTGAGCATATGTGTGTTTTCATTTCAGATGCTGTATTCAGGTTTAAATAGGGATGATTTGTGAAAAAATCAGAGGCTACGAAATTTCTGGGAGTGGAAGAATTCATGCAGATTGTTTTGCAAAAGGTGCCTGGGACAAAACTTTTGGAATTGGCAAAAAAGTTGCTGTTGACATTACCTAACAGTGTAAGGAAAGGGGAGATAATTGTGGCGATAACACAGCATCTAAAATTGCCAAAAATACATTCAGAATCATTCGAAATGGCTGGAGTTCAACGACAAATGAAAAAAGCTGAAATGTGAAGAAGAATTAAAGCAGCTTGAATTCGAAATAAAAGAAAGAGAGTAACAGAAAGCAACATAATTGAAACAGTTTGAATTTTAGCAAGAAAATAAAGTGAATCTGCTTGAATTCAGATAAGAAAAAAACAGGGAGTGGATAGCCCAAGTGGAACAAGAACAGTCAGAACCAAACCTTTGGGAAGCCGACAGTAAGCAAGAATCATATCATAAAGTTTCCTGTGCGGGAACACATATTGCAACTTCATGAATGGGCTCTGGAAGGAACATGTGCCCTGATGCGGGATCGCGTGTCTATCCAGTTTGGCAATGATCCGGTGGGAACGTTCACTTTGACACTTATAGTGAGCGTTTCGGGCAATGGTTCCCAAAGGGTGCAGTGCGCCACACTGGCGCGGCGAGAGAGGATGGCAAGTGTGGCGGGAAGATTCAAGGACAATCAAAGAAACATTTAAACCTAGATAGATATTTTTCCAAAGTGAGAGCAAGAGCATCAAGTGATGCTGAGGACGATGTCCCATGATCATATTATAAAGTAGCTGTGTTCTATGTTATGAATCAAGCACTGCTAGGAGTTGGCTTTTTTGTTTTTGAATGTATTTCTTATCAATAAAAAATTTGGTGTGACGCTAGCAAATTTTTATTCCGAAATTGCAGCCCAGTGAAAAAGGTTTGGGAACCACTGGCCTAATAGATAACGATTTCATCGCAAGAGAGACGTGTCCGTGCTTGTTTTTAGAATCTGTTTCACATTTATCACCCACAGTCGTCTGTGTTCATAAATTTGTTTTAATAATTTTATTGCTGTAAACGAAAAGAATGCAAAATTCTGATAAATCAAATGAAATATGACTCAATATTGATAGAAACAAAAACAGATTAAATATATTATGTAATCACTGAGGTAATTGATTATTCAATAACCTCTTTCGCATTTAATGCAATTAAACTCAAATTCGTAAACCCATCGCAATTTATTAGCATGCAGACCAGAGGGTTGCTGGATAAGAATCACTCAACTCACAGAATCATCGAATCCCTCCGTTGCCGAAGGAGGCCATTCAGCCCATCGCGCCTCCACACACAAAAATCCCACCCAGGTCCTTTCACCGTAATCCCACATATTTACGCTACTAATACCCATGTCACTAAAGGGCAATCTAGCATGACAATCAACGTAATCCGCACATCTTCGGACTGTGGGATGAAAACGGTGCACCCGGAGGAAACCAACGCAGACAAGAGAGAATGTGCATGTTTCGCACAAACAGACAACCAAGGCCGGGAATCGAAACTGCGTGCCTGGCGCTGTGAGGCAGCAGTACCAACCACTGTGCCACCGTGCCGCCCCATCTTGTAAACCATAATTTTGAGGGAGGTTCCAAAGAATTGAACGCACCAGTGCAGTGACTGCGCAAAGGTAATGATGACACACTAGAAGAAAAGGCAAATAAATGCAAGCACAAATCTATCAGTAGGCTTGAACACAAGAGGTTACAGTAACAGCACGGACGCAGCGTGGTTAGCACTGCTGCTTCACAGCGCCAGGGACTTGGGTTCGATTCCCGGATTGGGTCACTGTCTGGGCGGAGTCTGCACGTTCTCCCGGTGTCTGCGTGGGTTTCCTGCAGGTGCTCCGGTTTCCTCCCACATTCCGAAAGGCGTGCTCTTTAGGTGCATTGGCCATGGTAAATCCTCCCTCAGTGTACCCGAATAGGCACTGGAGCGTGGTGACTCGGGGATTTTCACGGTAACTTCATTGCAGTGTTAATGTCAGCCCACTTGTGACACGAATAAAATAAACTTTTAAACTAACATTTTTATCAACAACCTTTTTTGATTAGTGCCCTACACCCTCACACGCTCTCCACCTACAGGGAAACATCGCAAAATTCAATGATTTAATTCATTCCTCCATCATCCAACTTTCAGTGACTTCCCATTCACAGGAAAATAGATCGACATATTGATTGTAGTCCTTCAGTACTTTTCATTCACAGAGATATACATTCTAAATATGTCTCCTTGTGCATCTTTATCCACACCACCCATCCATTGACTCTGTCTACGGCTCCAGCTGCCTTGGAAAAGCAGCCACATAATCAAGGATCTCACGCACCCCGGACATTCTCTCTTCCACCTTCTTCCATCGGGAAGAAGATACAAAAGTTTGAGCTCATATATCAACCAACCCAAGAACAGCCTCTTCCCTGCTGCCATCAGACTTTTGAATGTTTATCCCTCCCGTAAAGTAGAACTTTCTCTACACCCTAGATATGACTGTAACATTCAGCACCCTCTTCTTTCCTTCGAATCATAGAAACACTACAGTGCAGAAGCAGGCCATTTGTACCAACGGGTCTGCACCAAAAACAATCCCTCCCGGGTCCTATCTCCGTAGTCCCAAATTTTTACCCTGCTCATCCTTCTTCCTACATATCGTAGGATACTAAGGGGCAATTTATCATGGCCAATGCACCTAACACGTGCATCATTGGATTGTGGGAGGAACCCGGGCCCGGAGGAAACCCACGCAGACACAGGGAGAATGTCCAAACTGCACACAGATAGCGACCCAAACTGGGCATCGAACCCAGTTCTCTAGAGCTGTGATGCAGCAGTGCCAAGCATTGTGCTGCCGTCCCACTCACCACTGTGCAATATTCATTCTCTGTATAGCGTGCAAGAAACAATAATTTTCACTGTTTACTAATACATGTGACGATAATAAATCAAATCAAATCAAAACAAATAATCGCAAAATTCAATGATTTAATTCATTCCTCCATCATCCAACTTGTTACCCATTCTGTTATAATGAAAACCAGAACTGGTTCACTAATAACCCTCAGGGAAGGAAATCTGCTGTCCTTACCTCGTCTGGCCTAAATGTGACTCCAGAGCCACAGCAATGTGGTTAACTCTCAACTGTCCTCAGGCAAGTAAGGTGGGCAATAAATGCTGGCCAGCCAGCGATGTCCATGTCCCATGAACGAAAAGTAAAAAAAAAACATATACAGCTACATCCCCGGCACTAATCTTTGCAATACTTTATAAGTTACAGCCAACTAGCCTGAATCTGCTTTTGTATCCAGACTCACTGTTCCGTGCCTGCTCACGAATTATCTATCCAATCCAGGCTGTCAACCTGAGGTCCATGAGCTACAATCTGACACCTCGACTCTTTGTGATGCACGCTGTGGGATTGTTGTAATCCAAGTCTATGACATCGACTGGCTCCATCATGTAGGGCAGTTAACTCACTTGTCTACATGGCAAGGGTGTGATTCAGTATGCTACCAATGATATGAGTTTAATCCCCCTAAAGGCTGCAGGGATTTGTAAATATTGTCTCCACACCGTGTCCAAGAGTGGCATGGGCAGAGTGGATATTCAGATGTTCTTTCCTAGGGCAGAAAAGTCAAGTACTCGGGGACATAGTTTTAAGGTGCCTGGGGAAAACTTCAGAGGAGATATGCGAAGCAAGATTTTTTACACAGAGGGTGGTGAATGTCTGGAATGTGTTGCCCGCAGAGGTAGTGGGAGCTGGTACAGTAGCGGCATTTAAGGGCAACTAGACAAATACATGAATAGGATGGGAATGGAAGGACACGGACTCTGTCGATGCATATGGTTTTAGTTTAGGGAGGAATCATGATCGGCGCAGGCTTGGAGGGCCGAAGGGCCTGTTCCTGTGCAGTATTGTTCTTTGTTTTTTGAGTGGTGAACTGAAATGGGCGACACAGCGGCAGAATGGTTAGCACTGCTGCCTCACATCGCCAGGGAGCCGGGTTCGATTCCTGGCTTGGGTCACTGTCGTTGGAGAGTCTGCACGTTCTCCGTGTCTGCGTGGCTTTCTTCCAGGTGCTCTGTGTTCCTCCCACAGTACGAAAGGTGTGCTGGTTAGGTGCATTGGCCATGCTAAATTCTCCCTCAGTGTAACCGGAACAGGTGCTGGAGTGAGGCGACTAGGGGATTTTTACAGTAACTTCATTGCAGTGTTAATGTAAGCGTACTTGTGACACTAATAAAAACATTGCATTTACTGTATCTGTAGCTATCTATTTCAGAGCACTGAAGTTGGCTTTAGATTTTGGCGATGTTATATGGTTTTAATCCCTCGACTTATTCCCATACTTCCCCCTCCAGATGTTAACTTATTGGAGATCATTGTTCTTCTGAGTAAGTCCATTGGTTATCCTCTATTCCTGCTATAGAAATTATGTGTTCCACTATGAAAACAGATGCAGAATACAGGATCCTAGAAATAAAAATACAAAATGGTCCAGACGGGGAAATATTTCACACAGAGGGTGGTGAGTGTCTGGAACAAGCTGCCAGAGGCAGTCGTAGAGGTGGGTACAATGTTGTCTTTTAAAAAGCATTTAGACAGTTATATGGTAACATGGCTATCGAGGGATATGGGCCAAATGCGGGCAATTGGGATTAGCTTAAACGTAAAAACTAGGCGGCATGGACAAGCTAGGCCAAAGGGCCTGTTTCCATGCTGTAAACCTCTATGATTCTATAACATAGGAACACAGTTTACTCAATCTCTGCTCATAGCTAATACCCTCCAGACCAGGGAACATCCTGGTAAACCTTTTCTGTACTCCCTCCAAAGTCCCGACGTCCTTCTGTTGGTGTGGCGACCAGAACTGGACGCAGTTTTTCAAATGTGGCCGAACCAACGTTCGATATAACTGCAACATCATATGTCAACTTTTACACTCTATGCCCCGTCCAATAAAGGAAAGCATGCCATAAGCTTTCTTTACCACCTTTTCCACCTGTGCTGCCACCTTTAAGGATCTGTGGACTAGCACACCCAGATCCCTCTGTATGTCTATACTCCTGATGGTTCTGCCATTTATTGTATTAGATCCCCTGCAGTGGATCAATCAAAATGCATCACTTCGCATTTATCTGGATTAAATTCCATCTGCCATTTCTCCGCCCAATTTTTCAGCCGATCTATATCCTGCTGTATTCTCTGACAATGTTCATCACTATCTGCAACTCCAGCAATCTTTGTGCTATCCGCAAACTTATTAGTCAGACCAGCTGGACCGGAGGATGCAAAATGTAGTGTTAGCGTCGTAGTTAGGGTCCGAGAGAAACGTCAACTTAATCTGAGGGAAGTCCATTCAAAAGTTTGATGGCAGCGGGAAAGAAGATATTCTTGATTCGGTAGGTACGTTTCCTCAGACTTTTGTATCTTTTTTCCGAGGGAAGAAAGTGGAAGGCAGAATGTCCGGGGTGCATGGGTCCTTGATTATGCTGGCTGCTTTTCCCGAGGCAGCGGGAAGAGTAGCCATAGTCAATGGATGGGAGACTGGCTTGTGTGATGGACTGGGCTTCAATCATTACCCTTTGTAGTTTCTTGTGGTCTTGGGCAGAGCAGGAGCCATATTCAAGCTGTGATACAACCAGAAAGAATGCTTTCCATGGTGCATCTGTAAAAGGTGGTGAGAGTCGTAGCAGGTGTGCCAAATTTCCTTAGTCTTCTGAGAAAGTCGAGGTTCATTGTTGAATGCACTAAATTACTAAACATTTATTACTTTTCCTTTTGTGCTGTTCTTATTCAAAAGAGAAATAATTGAAAAGACATTACTCTGCTCGTTGCTGGTGTCCTTTTGTTAGTATCGATTTAAATTAGTTTCTTATCCATTCGACGGACATGGGTATCTTTGGCTGGCCAGCATTTATTGCCCATCACATAATTTTGAAAAGAATGCAGCTCATAACAAGACTAGTGAAACAAGATAATACACTTCAGAAGGAGTGGTGATTAAACCCTATCATGGTCGAGTCAGGCCAATCGTCTTACATTGTTGGGGTCAATCTGCAATGCAACGTGGTCAAATAACCCATAAATGTTCACTCGGGGGCCATCGTGGCCGCTTGAGTTGCTTTTGTTTTTAATTCCCATTGACAAATATGGAAATAATGAGGCGGTTCAGTAAATTTGACCACACAGCTGTCAGAATAATATTTTCCTTGGGACAAAAGGGATCGAGGGATACTGGGGGGGCGGGGGCGGAAGGAGGGATCAGGATACTGAATTTAGTGATCAGCCATGAGCATGATGAATGGTGGAGCAGGCTCGAGGGGCCTACTTATGTTTCTATGTTTTTAAATATTGCCTCTCAATCTCAAGGGACTTCTCTATTTGAATCGTATCAGGAAGTGCATAAAATATTGTAACTCGAGAAGGAGCAGGCCATTCGGGCCTTCGAGCCTGCACCACCATTCATTTTGACCATGGCTGATCATCCAATTCTGTATCCTGATGCACTCTTCCCCCCATCACCCTCGATCCCTTTCGCCCCAAGAGCTGTATCGAATTTCTTCATAAAATCAGACAATGTTTTGGCCTCAACTACTTTCTGTGGTAGTGAATTCCAAACATTCACCTCCCGCTGGGTGAAGAAATTTCTCCTCACCTCAGTTCCAAATAGTTTACCCCTTATCCTCAAACTATGACCCCTAATTCTGGACTCCCCCACCATTGGGAACATTCTTTCTGAACCTACCCTGTCTAATCCTGTCAAAATTTTACAATTGATCTACCTTTTAGGCAGATGGGGATTTTTCATCATTTCACTTCAAGTTTAAAGTTTTATTTCTTGGTGTCACAAGCAGGCTTACATTAATACTGCAATGAAGTAACTGTGAAAATCTCCTATTCACCACAGTCTGGCACCTGTTCGGATACACTGAGAGAGAATTTAGCACGGCCAATCCACCTAACCAGGACATACTGGCACTGGAGCGGGTCCAGCGGAGATTCACACGGATGATCCCAGGAATGGTAGGCCTGACATACGATGAACGTCTGAGGATCGTGGGATTATATTCATTGGAGTTTAGGAGGTTGAGGGGAGATCTGATAGAAACTTACAAGATAATGAACGGCTTAGATAGGATGGACGTAGGGAAGTTGTTTCCATTAACAGGGGAGACTAGGACGCGGGGGCACAGCCTTAGAATAAAAGGGAGTCACTTTAGAACAGAGATGAGGAGAAATTTCTTCAGCCAGAGAGTGGTGGGTCTGTGGAATTCATTGCCACAGAGGGCTGTGGAGGCCGAGACGTTGAGCGTCTTCAAGACAGAAATTGATAAATTCTTGATTTCTCGAGGAATTAAGGGCTATGGGGAGAGAGCGGGTAAATGGAGTTGAAATCAACCATGATTGAATGGTGGAGTGGACTCGATGGGCCGAATGGCCTTACTTCCGCTCCTATGTCTTATGGTCTTATGGTCTTTTGGACTGTGAGAGGAAACAGGAGCGCCCGGAGGAAACTCACCTCGACACTGGGGAGAACGTGCAGAGTCCACGCTGACAGTGACCCAAGCCAGAAATCTGTCCGAAAGATGTGCTGGTTAGGTGCACTGGCCATGCTAAATTCTCCCTCAGTGTACCCGAACAGGCGCCAGAGTGTGGTGACTGGGAGATTTGTACCGTAACTTTATTGCAGTGTTAATGTAAGCCTACGTGTGACTCTAATAAATAAACCTTTATTTTTGAAATTACTGTTTTTTGCCCGCTATACAAAGCAGAACGGACATAGCGAAGGAAAGGAGGGGGTGCAGAATGCACTGTTACAGTCATAGCTAGGATGTGGAGAAGGATCAACCAAAATCACAGAATGCCTGCAATGCAGAACGAGACCACCAAGCCCGTGCCGACAACAATCTCACCCAGGCCCGATCCCCATAACCCCACATATCCCTGCTAATTCCCCTGACTTAACCTGCACATCACTGAACTGTGCGAGGAAACCGGAGAACCAGGAGGAAACCCACGTAGACACAAGCAGAACGCAGAAACTCCACAGGGACATGACCCAAGGCTGGAATTGAACCCGGTCTCTGGTGCTGTGAGGCAGCAGTGCAAACCACTGTGCCATATGAGGTAGGTCCATTTAAAAGTCGGAAAGCAGCAAGGAAGAAGCTTGCGTCGGTTGGTGCGTGTCCTCATATTTTTGTATTTAATTCTCAACAGAAGAAGGTGGAAGAGAGAATGTCCTGTGTGCGTGGGTCCTTGATTATGCTGGCTGCTTTTCCGAGGCAGCGGGAAGTGTAGACAGAGTCAGTTGATGATAGGCTGGTTTGCATGATAGGCTGGGCTTAACTCACGGCCCATTGCAGGTTAGATGCAGCTGTGGTTGTAAGGTGAACATTTGATTTGATTGATTTGATATTTGGGGTGGCAATATGGCACAGTGGTGAGCACTGCTGTCCCACAGCTCCTGGGACCCGCGTTCAATTCCGGCCTTGGCTCACTGTCTGTGTGCAAAGAACAAAGAACAATACAGCACAGGAACAGGCCCTTCGTCCCTCCAAGCGTGCACCGATCATGTGTTCCCAACTGGACCATCCGTTCGTATCCCAATTTTCCCAGTCTGTTCATGTGGCTATCGAGATAAGCCTTAAATGATCCTAGCATGTCTGCCTCAACCACCTTGCTTGGTACTGCATTCCAGGCCCCCACCACCCTCTGTGTAAAATATGTCCCCCGCATATCTGTATTGAACCTTGAACTTGTGACCCCTTGTGTTTGACATTTCTAACCTGGGAAAAAGCTTCCAACTGTTCACCCTATCTATGCCCTTCATAATTTTATAAACTTCAATAGGTCGCCCGTCAACCTCCGTCTTTCCAGGGAAAGCCTCGTTTACTCAATCTCTCCTCATAGCTAATACCCTCCAGACCAGGCAACATCCTGGTAAACGTTTCTCCAAAACACGTCCTTCTGGTAATGTGCCGACCAGAACTGGACGCAGTATTCGAAATGTGGCCTAACCAACGTTCTATATAACTGCAAAATCATATGCCAACCTTTCTACTCTATGCCCCGTCCAATAAAGGGAAGCATGCCATGTGCCTTCTTCGCCAACTTTTCCACCTGTGCTGCCACCTTTAAGGATCTGTGGACTTATACACCCAGATCCCTCTCCTCTGTGTGTCTATAGTCTTGATGGTTCTGCCATTTATTGTATAGCTCCCCTCTGCATTAGATCGACCAAAATGCATCACTTCGCATTAATCGGATTAAATTCCATCTGCCAATTCTCCGCTCAATTTTTCAGCCTATCTATATCCTGCTGTATTCTTTGACAATGTTCAACTCGAGCAGCAACTCCAGCAATCTTTGTGTCGTCTGCAAACTGACTAATCAGACCAGCTGGTGCCACTGGGAGAATGCAATCTTTGTGTCGACCACAAACTTACTAATCAGACCAGCTGGTACCACGGACAGAACGCACCAACGTGCAGTTGGTACGTTCTCCCCGTGTCTGCATGGGTTTCCTCTGAGAGCTCTGGTTTCCTCCCACACTCCAGAGACGTGGGGGTTAGGTTGATTGGCCATGCTGAATTGACCCTAGTGTCAGGAGTAAATACATGGAGTTATGGGAATACGGCCTAGGTGGGATTGTGGTCGGTGCAGACTTGATTGGCCGATTTGCCTCCTTCTGCACTGTAGGAATCTGTGATTTGATGTTTCATATAGACGTAGATTTGTAGCATTGGTCGTGATTCTCCCATCGCGACCCACAACTTTTCTGTTGGGTCGCGGTGGGAGACGCGCATCAACGGCCGGGAACGCATGCGCATCTCCCAGAGCTGGCGAACAGTCGTCGGTCAGACCATGCTGGAAACTGGCGGGAAGGCAGGTAAGTCATTGAATCTGTTTTTAATGCATTTTAAGTATGTTAAGCAGTTCATTATTGGGACCTTTCAGTTCCTGATTGTATCTCCTACCCTTCCAGGAGAACTTCATTCCGACGGGTTTCAGACTAGCTCCCCACATTCGGGGAACTAGTGGGAGACCCCGCTGGAGTGGAATGGGGGGCAATCGGGACTCCCCAGGGTGTCGGGCGGCAGGGGCTGGTGCCCCCTGGGCATGGGCACCCTGGTAGTGCCAGTCTGTGCCCCGTGGCACTGTCCAATGGGAAAAGTGCCCATGCCCAGGGGGCACCTTGGCACTGCCTCATTGTAAGCTATACTAGTTCCTTAATAGAAAACTAAAGATTAATTCCTGTAAAATTACATTGTGCATCATGTCATTGAGTTGACAGCAAATTAGCATCATGGCATTGCTGTTTTAACGGGAGAATCTGGCCTAAAAATCTCTAACTTATAATGTTGTGCGGAATAAAAAAAGACATTCCTTCTCATTTTAAACATCGGCAGTGTGTGAAACATGGGAGCTACAAAAACTTAGCACTGGAGTTATTCATGACGAAGCTTTGCCCGGAAGGCTCCCTTCTCATTTGGATTGAAACCATCAAGTAATTCCCGGTGGCCACATGATGGTTTTGCCTTGTTAAGTTTTGCATGATTTGGGGTTGAATGGAATCCAGTGGTTCAGTTCCGTTTTTCCATTGGCTTCAAGCGGATCGAGTTTATACAGCTTGAAATTCCATGGCAGGACTTGAGCATGATCTTTGTCTAAGTGGAAGCCGGTGTCTGTTTTATGGTTCCTTTCCCAGTTAACTCTTTGTGTGCCAGTCCGTCATTTTAAAGTGTGCTTTCCTTACGTTTTTCCCCTTACAGTCCCTCCTTTTGGTCGGATTATAGCTTCAACAATACCTAGACCAACAATTATACATTCACATATACAAATTTTAGTTCTTCTCTGCTTCTTCGTTTACTCTGATGTCTTCATTTCTTCTGATGTCTTCGTTTCTTCTGATGTCTTCGGGGATCTTCATAAGGTGCTCTTCTTCGATGTACACACGGACTCCTGGCAAAATTCTCGTCAACATTATTTTAAAACAGAGTTTAAGTCATCCAACAGTTAGACAACAGACAATTATAATTGCAATGAGGATGACCAGTCCATGTAACAGGTACGACTCCCAGGACCCCCCCCCCCCTCCTCCCCCCCGCCACTCGCCATTCCAGCCAACTACGTCCTCTCTTGGGTCCCTGTCTGAAGCAATCAAGTTGTTTCCTGATGTCGTTGATGACCTGTGTAATGTTGTAAGACTCATCTGTGACGGGTTATGCATTTATAGAACATAGAACATAGAACATTACAGCGCAGAACAGGCCCTTCGGCCCACGATGTTGCACCGACCAGTTAAAAAAAAAAACTGTGACCCTCCAACCTAAACCAATTTCTTTTCGTCCATGAACCTATCTACGGATCTCTTAAACGCCCCCAAACTAGGCGCATTTACAACTGATGCTGGCAGGGCATTCCAATCCCTCACCACCCTCTGGGTAAAGAACCTACCCCTGACATCGGTTCTATAACTACCCCCCCTCAATTTAAAGCCATGCCCCCTCGTGCTGGATTTCTCCATCAGAGGAAAAAGGCTATCACTATCCACCCTATCTAAACCTCTAATCATCTTATATGTTTCAATAAGATCCCATTATTGCCCATGATTGCACATACTCCCCCTTGTTGTGCTAACTGGTAGTCCACTGTGTATCCACTGTGTATTTTGCCATTTCTCAAATTAAATCGGGATAAATTGGGATAAATTGTTGAGCTACCTTCTAGTTGAAAATCGAAATGACCTGGAAGATTTATTGATATCACATGGACAGGTAGTTGGGAATATGTACACGTGCTAGAATTGTGAAACCTGATGTAGATGAGGGAAATGCTGTTCCAATTAAATAGCATCCTTATAAGTTTAACACTCTACAATTGGCGCAGTTTCAAAAGGAGATTGAAAGTATGCTCAAAATGAGATAATTAAATTGACTTTCAGCGAGGGGAGTTCACCCAAAGTGATAGGGCCAAATGCAGATGGCACAAATAATTATGTGTGGACGCCAGGGAAATTATTGCTGTTACAAAATCAGGCTCAGTCTATTCCTCGGTTGACCGACTGCATTGAGAAGGTGTGACAATCTTGTTTTCTCTCAAGACTTGATTTACTCAAAGTTGACTGGCAGGACCTGTTGACTGGTAGAAATAACAGTTAAGAAAACTACTATTTAAATGGTAAAAAAAGTGCAGCATGCTGCTGTGCAGGGGGACCTGGGTGTCCATGTGCAGGAATCTCAAGGAGTTGGTTTGCAGGTGCTACAGGTAATTAAGAAGGCAAATGGAATTTTGTCCTTCATTCCGAGAGAGATGCAGTTTAAAAACAGCGAGATTATATTGCAGATGTATAAGGTGCTGGTGAGGCCACACCTGGAGTACTGTGTACAGTTTTGGTCTCCTGGCTTGAGAAAGGATATGCTGGCACTGAAGGGGGAGCAGAGGTTGATTCCGGAGTTGAGAGGGTTGGCTTAGGAGGAGAGACTGAGTAGACTAGGGCTATACGTTTTGGAATTCAGAAGAATGAGGGGATATCTTATCGAAACATATAAGATTAAGATGGGAATAGATAAGATAGAAGCAAGGAAGTTGTTTCCACTGGCGGGTGAAACTATAACCAGGTGGCATAGCCTCAAAATAAGGGGAAGCCGATTTAGGACTGAGTTGTGGAGGAACGTCTTCACCCAAATGGTTGCGAATCTGTGGAATTCACTGCCCAGTGAAGCAGTTGAGGCTATCTCATTGAATGTTTTTAAGGTAAGGATAGATAATTTTTTGAATAGTAAAGGAATTAAAGGTAATGGTGAGCGGGCGGGTAAGTGGAGCTGAGTCCACAAAAAGATCAGCAATTATCTTATTGAATGGCGGAGCAAGCTTGAGGGGCCAGACGGCCTACTCCTGCTCCTAGTTCTAATGTTCTTATGTTGTTATGTACCCTTCTCCGAAAGGGCACAGGATATTTCAGTCTTTCTGAAACCAAATGGTTTTTACCACTTCAGAGTAATTAGGGAGCAGAAGTAAGCAAATGCAGACTTTCGAACCTGCTCTGGTATTCTATCACATCATAGCTGATCTCTCCCTGGTCTGAAATGCAACTTCACGATCTGTTCCCTATATCCATCTTTCTTTTTGTTTAGAAACATGTCTTTCTTGGAGTTTATGACCGTTTGAAGTATGGTAGGATGACTGATTGGCACACCAGGTGGGATAGTTCTTTTTTCACCCAAGAGTGCTTAGTTCCAGTGTGCTTGCTGATTCGTTAGAAGGTGCGCAGATTTCGGGCTGGGTGCAGCGTTCTGCATCCCTCTCCCTGGTATTTCTGGACGTTTATCTGACTTCAAGCATATCTGGTGGGTGTGCTTTAAATTAGCTGCAGAATCCAATAACAAAACGTGAGAAAAGAGCTTCCCCTGCTAACCCAAACAGAGTCTGTTTATGGGGATTGTTGGAATGGAAGAGTCCATTTAATTGTTAAGGTTTATACAAAATCGTGGTGTTTCGTTATTTGTAATTGATACAAGTTAATGCTAATTTGCTTTCTATGTGTTAACTATTTCAAATAAAATGTATTTTCTAAAAGCTCCTTCGAGGATCACTCGAATCATGCCTGAAGTGAAACATCTCATGCTTACTCTTTCAAACTTCAAAGTGCAAAACATATAGATTATAAGAACAGGGGGCAGATCCAGGATTAAAATGTATCTTCCTTGCTTACATTTGGATTTTTGAACTCAACGATTGTGAGGGGTGAGCATATTTGTGTTTTCATTTCAGATCTTCTATTCAGGTTGAAATAGGAATAACTTGTGAAATTAAGGGTTACTCGGATGCGAAAGAGTTCTTGGGGTGGAAGAAATCAATGAGGGTGGTTTGCAAGAAGTGACTAAAACGAAGAATTTGGAATAGGCGAAAAAGTTGCAGTTGACATCACCTGAAGGCGCAAGGAAGGGTAATAGATAATGTTGGCGATAGCTCAGCGTTTAAAATGCCAGACACACAGTCAGCATCATTGGTAATGGCTCGAAGTCAATTTGAAATGAAGCAGCTCGAATTCTATGCAAGGAAAGACAGAGATCACCAAAGCCAAATAAAAGGATGCAATTACAGCAGGAAAAGATAGAGAAATGGAAGAACAACAAGCAAAAGAATTGAAACAGTTTGAATTCCAGATTGAAGAAGAGATAGGACAGCTTAAATTGCAGGCTGAGGAAAAAGTAAATGCAAGGCTAGCCCTAAAAAGTAAAGTTTATTTATTAGTCACAAGCAGGCTTACATTAACACCACAATGAAGTTACTGTGAAAACCCCCTAGTCGCCGCACTCTGGTGCCTGTTTGTGTATGAGGGATAATTTAGCATGGTTAATTCGCCTAACCTGCACATTTTTGGTTGTGGGAAGATACCAGAGCACCCGGAGGAAACCCACGCAAACACAGGTAGAATGTGCAAACTCCACACAGACAGTGATCCAAACCGGGAATCGAACTTGGGTCCCTGATGCTGGGAGGCATCACTGCTAACAACTGTGCCACCATGTCACCCACACGGCGCCAAAAAAAGCAAAACAAATCGGAAAAAGAGAGAGCATATGAAATTCGGAAACCGGAAATAAAAAGTGAACGTCAATTAAAATGGCGGCGGTAAAGGGAAGCGTATAGGTTGGAGTCGTGATGCAGGCGTTCAGGAAGAGCGCGACCGTGTTAGTCAAAGGCCAGGTGGGGTCAATTTAAATATGTGCAAGCGTCGTCAAGCTTTGATTAGGAGAATAAAGAAGCAAAATCAGTTTCTAAGTAGAGCTCATGAGGTATTTGCGTCACTATCGGAAAAGCTGTCTGGGAATTCTGACGAAAAAAGCCATCGTGGGTGCATCTGAGCTTATGTCAGAAGCCTACAGACAATGGGTTCGAAATCTAAGGAAAGAACGTTGTCAAGCGTACATAGAATTTGAAAGCATCAAACCGAATAGTTTTGACAAGTGGATAAAGGCTTTGAAAATAGCTGAGACGTATGAAGCTCTTAGAGAAGGGATTCATGCGCAGGATTTTAAAAATGCATTTTCCGATGCAATAAGAACTCATGTGGAAGAGCATCGGGGTAAAAATGCTTGATGAACTTCAGAAATGACAATTGAAGAAAGATCAAAGAACAAGGACAATTATAGCAATGGAACAGGTCCTTCGTCCCTCCAAGCCTGAACCAACGAAGCTGTCCAACTGAACTAAAACTCCCTACCCTTCCAGGGACCATATCCCTCGATTCCCATCCTATTCATGTATTTGTCCAGACGCCCCTCAGAAGTGACTATTGCATCTGCTTCGACTATTTCCCAAGGCAGCGTATTCCAGGTATCCACCACTCTTTGTGTAAAAAAACTTGCCCCATACACCTCCTTTAAACATTTTCCCTCGCACCTTTATCTGATGCCCCCTCGTAATTGACTCTTGCGCCTTGGGAAAAAGCTTCTGATTATCCACACTGCCCTTGCCACTCATAATCTTGTAGCTTTCTATCAGGTCGCCCCAACACCCCCGCCACGTCTCCCCCCCCCCCCCCCCCCCATCGTTCCAGTGAGAACAAACCAAGTTTATCCAAACTCTCCTCATCACTAATGCCCTCCATACCAGGCAACATCATCTCTGTACCCAGTCCAAAACCTCCACATCCTTCTGTTAGTGTGGCGACCGGAATTGAACTCTCTGGGCCCAATCTTACCATTGCGTCGCGCGCGTTTCCAGGCGGGAAAACGTGGTAAATTCGGGTGTGCGGCCACTAACGCGATCTGCGCCCGTGTCCGCGCAGATGGCCACTTTACCAAGACCAGGGAATGGCCGTGATCAGATTCACGCCCGAAACGGGCACAATGCGACTTAAATGCATTTGCATGCATTTCACTTGAATTAATGAACTGCCCGCCCAACTTTATCAGCATTTCGCCCTTTACCACAGCGTTCGCCAATCCAGGATCGCGCTGAAATGGACATGCTGAATAAAAGTCTAATTCTGGCGCTCCAGCTGCTGAAGACGTGAGTTCAGAGCTTCCAACGGCTCTCTGACTCAGATCGTTGTCTGATTTGGGGCAGCGGGTGTGGGGGGGGGGGGGTGGGTGGGGGGAGGGAGGCGGCCAGTTCATTCTCTGGCGAGGGGGGGTGGATGGAGGAGGAGGTGGATCGGATGTACCTCTGCGGTGGCGGGGGGGGGGGGAGTGTGGGGGGAGGGCAGTGCATCCAGATCATTGTCTGGGGAGCGGGGCGGGAGGGAGGAGGAGACGGGTCAGATGTATCGCTGGCGGGGCGGGGAGGGAGGGGAGTGAGAACAGATCATTCTCTGGGGGTGGGGAGGAGTGAGGACAAATCAATCTCTTGGGAGGGGGAAGGGGGTGGGGGGCAGGAGAGAGGCGGATAAGATGTATCTCTGGCGGGGGGTAGCGGGGAGGCCAGATGGATCTCTGGTGGTGGAAATGGGGGAGGGCAGGGGAGGGTCCGCTGCCACTCTGCGGGCGATCTGTGGGGGGGGGAAGGGGGCAGGGGGTCAAGATCGGTCTGGGTAGCGGGTGGGTGGGTGGATAAGTGGGACCGTGATGTCTGTTGGGGCCATCACTCCCGGTTTCACTCCCGGGTCACTTTCTCCGCATTTTATGGACCGGGAGCGAACTGACATGGCACGCTTTTGAAATTTATTTTCTAATTGCGCATGCGCAGTTCAGAGCTCCGATCGTTTCGGGTGCGCTAAGCCCCGCCCACAGCGCGAATGGGACTGGCGATTGTTGTTTTCAGTCTAAGTGCTAATAGGAGCGCCTGAAAGCAGATTTCCAACTCGCATCTAAATTGTGCCCAAATTCAGCACTTAGAATGAAAATGGTAAAATCAGACCGTAAAATTTAAGTGGGCCTCAACTAAGTTTCGAAAAGGTTGCAACATGGCTTGCCAGTTTTTAAACTCAGTGCCCCGGCCGATGAAGGCAAGAATGCCATATCCCTTCTTGAGTACCTTCTCCACGGCATTGCCACTTTCGGTGGTCTGTGTGACTGTACCCCCAGATCCCTCTGTCTATCAATACTCTTAAGGTTTCTTCCATTTATTGTATATATCCTATCTGTATTGGACCTTCCAAAAAGCATTACCTCACATTTGTCCGGATTAAACTCCATGCACCATCTCTCCGCCCAAGACTCCAACTGTTCTATATCCTGTTGTGTCCTCTGACCGTCCTCATCAATATCCAGAAATCCACCAACCTTTCTGTCATCTGCAAACGGACTCTTCAAACAAGTTACATTTTCCTCCAATTCATTTCTTAAATTACAAATAACAAATTTCCCAGCACTGATGCCTGAGGGGCGCCATTTGTCACAGCCCTCCATTCAGAAACACACCCTTCCACCTCTACCCTCTGCCTTCTATGACAGACATGATGTGAAGATGCCGGCGTTGGACTGGGGTAATCACAGTAAGAAGTCTCACAACACCAGGTTAAAGTCGAACAGGTTAATTTGGTAGCAAATGACACTAGCTTTCGGAGCGCTGCCACTTCGTCAGGTGAGTGGGAGTTCTACTCACTCACACGGTATTTTATACACAGTGGGAGTTCAAACTGTTTGTGAATGGAACTCCCACTCACCTGACGAAGGGGCAGCGCTCCCAAAACCAGTGGCTTTTGCAACCAAATAAAACTGTTGGAATTTAACCTGGTGTTGTGAGACTTCTTTCTATGACAGAGCCAGAGCAGTATCCGTCTCACCTCTGACCCCATGCCACTTTTCCTTCTGTGCCAGTCTGCATTAGGGGCCTTGTCAAAGGCCTTACTGAATTTCATTTAGACAACATCCACTTCCCTACCGTCATCAATCATTTTCGTAACTTCCTCGAAAACCTCGTTCACGTTAGTGAGACACGACCTCCTCTTCACAAAATCATGTTGCCTCTGGCTAATACGTCAACTTATCTCCAAGTGGGAGTAAATCCTGTATCGAGCAATCCTCTCCAATAACTTCCCTACCACTGATGTGAGGCTCACCGGCTTGCAATTACCTGGATTATTCTTGCTACCCTTCTTAAACAAAGGAAGAGCATTGACTAATCTCCAATCATCTGGGACCTCCTCTGTCGAGAGTGAGGATACAAAGATTTCTCTCAAGCCCCCAGCAATGTCCTCCCTTGCCTCTCTCAGTATTCTGGGGTATATCCCATCAGGCCCTGGGAACTTGTCTATAGTAATGTTTCTCAAGAACCCAAATACCTCCTCCTTTTTGATCTCAACATGACTCAAATTATTTACACACCCTTCCCCAGACTCATCATCCACCAAGCCCTTCTCTTTGGTGAATACTGACGCAGAGTATGCATTTAATACCCTGCCTATTTCCACTGGCTTCACACATAGATTCCCTCCTGTTGTGGGAAAAATCCACTATTAGTCAGATCTCAAGGTTCCAAAAAATAGAGTTTCTTCAACGGAGCTCCGTGGAGACAAGGCACAAGTCAGTAGCAAACCTTCTCTCAGTAAAATGACGGGAATGGCGGTCCATCTTTATACTTTTTACACAATAGATGGACCGGAGATTTGAACATTATCACATCGTTATAGGCAGATACAAACAGATACAAACATTTAACGTAGTATTGTTCTTATGAATGAGTACATTTCCTATGTCTGTGGCTATCAATGGTTGGTTTCGGCTCACTCAGGTGCTAATCGGTTTTCCTGCATTCATATTTTCCCGCTCTTTCTATGAGGAATCTACTCCCTTTGTCTCGGGTTTTCCTTGTCTAAAAGATGTCTCGATCTTTGGCTGGCTTCCTTAGGTGTTTGTTATCTTCAAATCACTGTCTGTGATTCTAAATGGCTAGTCTGTTGGGTTTGATTTCAAGTGATCTTTGTCTAAGTGGAAGCCGGTGTCTGTTTTATGGTTCCTTTCCCAGTTAACTCTTTGTGTGCCAGTCCGTCATTTTAAAGTGTGCTTTCCTTACGTTTTTCCCCTTACAGTCCCTCCTTTTGGTCGGATTATAGCTTCAACAATACCTAGACCAACAATTATACATTCACATATACAAATTTTAGTTCTTCTCTGCTTCTTCGTTTACTCTGATGTCTTCATTTCTTCTGATGTCTTCGTTTCTTCTGATGTCTTCGGGGATCTTCATTAGGTGCTCTTCTTCGATGTACACACGGACTCCTGGCAAAATTCTCGTCAACATTATTTTAAAACAGAGTTTAAGTCATCCAACAGTCAGACAACAGACAATTATAATTGCAATGAGGATGACCAGTCCATGTAACAGGTACGACTCCCAGGACCCCCCCCCGCCCCCCCCGCCACTCGCCATTCCAGCCAACTACGTCCTCTCTTGGGTCCCTGTCTGAAGCAATCAAGTTGTTTCCTGATGTCGTTGATGACCTGAGTAATGTTGTAAGACTCATCTGTGACGGGTTATGCATTTATTGCCCATGATTGCACATACTCCCCCTTGTTGTGCTAACTGGTAGTCCACTGTGTATCGTGTCTGCTGTGCATATAATCTCAGTTCAGCCATTTCTTGGTTAACAGCCTCCAGTGCTTTTGAAGTGCTGTTTCCCAGGATTGTTAGTCCGCAAACAATATGGTTTCTATTCTTTGCTCCAATTACCCCGGCTGACACCCCGCCCCCACCCCCCCCCCCGCCCCCCGCCCCCCAGAGATAAAGCTCCAAGGAACCCATATCCCAGTGAGGATCCCATTGTGCCCGGGGCTTCCCAGTCAGCGCAGAATTCCTTGCTGATAGCGCAAGTTACTATTCTCCTCCGAATATACCCCTTCTGTGGGCATGGAACAGTCAGTGGTCCGATTGTTCCTACTGCAAAACGGTTTGGGAGGTTTGGTGTTTCTGTCATGTAGGTACCATTGAAGAGGAACACATATCCCTTCTTAGCCCGGTAACACGTAGTGTGCCGATTATGAGTTTGCTCATACTACCAATTGTTCAGTTTACTTGGTTTCCCGTTTGATTCCACCACCTGGTCAGTATCAAAGGGATATGTCCATTTGGCTGAGCTTCCGTGAGTTCCATTGCAGTGCCCACAAATAAGCTGTCTTCCCGCGGTTATATTTAAACATTTCCGTTCATCACAAATACAATCTGTCCCTTGTGAACCCGACAATGAAACAGCACTGTATACAGTTAGTGTTCGAGTAAATTTAAATGGTTTTCACAGTAGTGATCTTTGAAAGCACAGTCAAAATGGTATCTGACAGCAAGGAAGACAATTTGTTCTGTGTCTTTGTCAAAGAATATGCAGAACCTGATGGGGTAAGGTCAAGATGACAGAAAGTGTTCGAATTGCTTATCAGAGGAGGGGTTCCGGCCAATGAATAAGAAAGGGCACAGAGGTAAAAATACCTTTCTGAATGTCCCAGATCATGTTCTCCTCCTGATCTTGCCCAGTTCTTGGAGAACATTGCCAAAGCTAATTTATCATCGTAACAACTCAAGTACATTTGGAATGAGAACCAATGTCGGAAAAAGAACTGAAGGAATATTGTATATCAATCATTTCGTCAAATATGTGATTTCAAAAAGTGTCGACATTGGAAAACAAGGACAGAAATAAGTGTAGTACTGTGATCTCAGCATGTTTTGATTTTGTATAAGACATATATGTTTATTGCTGAATAGTAGCAATGTGGAACGGAAAGGTTTTGAAAAATGAAACCATCTTTGAATGTTGATAGTCCATTTATTTCTGTAGTGGGAGGAGTCACGCCAGTTTGCCTTTGAAAACTGTATTTTTAATCATGTTTTCTGAAGTTATAAGCAGACTTAGATATCTCTGCTTCAAAGTCCTTTATGGCTTAAATGGGGTTTTGTTTATTTATGCCTCGGGACTCCTATTCTTCCTGGGATTCTTATGATCCTTAACTGTCGGAGAAAGAATGATTGACAGTTCAGTTAACAGGAGTTGTTTAACTTTGAGTTTCGGGCTGCTGGAATCACTTTTGGTTTAGAAGGTGCTTGGAAATCAGACTGAACAGTTCTGTTTCATGCTGGCATGCTGAAAGCTGGCCTTTTTGCCTTCCTGGATTGAAACGTCGACTGTTGATTGCTTGCTCGCTGGCAACTAGTGTGTCTCTGTCTCTTGAAGTGCTTTGCAGATTTTTTTAAAAGTGTCCAGCAATGGCACTATCGCTACCTCGAGGGCTGTTGGAGGTTACAAGGATGGGAAGTCAGAGTTTCAATTCTCCAAACAAAGGACTAAGTTCCAGCATTACGTGGACAGTCTTTTTTTCGGTGTTAAACATTTGACTGGGGTATGTTGATAAGGAGGTTTGTTTGTTTGGAACTTTTCATATAGTTGTTTATGTTCTTACATTATCATGGGCTTTTATCTCTTGTTTCTAATTGGTAGAAGTTACTGTGACAAGTTAATTATACTTTAAATAAAATTTGTTTCATCAAAGCTCCTGGTGGGTCACTTGAATCACACGTGATCTAACATCCTATGCTGACCATAGCCAAATTCAACTTGTAATATTTATGATCCAGGCGGACCTATAAAACTGTTTGGAGTTTCTGACCTGGGTATTATACCAGTGTGTGTGTGTGTGTGTGTATGTGTTTGTTTGTGGCTGTGTGTATATGTGTGTGGGTCTGGTTCTATGTGCGGGTGTGTGTGGTTGTGTGTGGCTGTGATTGTTTGTATGGCTTTGTGTGACGGTTTACTTGCATTGTATGTGTTGTGAGTGTCGGTGGGTGCAAATTTGTTTGTCTGCCTGAGTGAGTGGGTGGGTGGGTTTAGTCCTGCATGTGTCTGTTTGTGTGTTTGTGAGTCTGTGTATTTTTGTGTGTGTGTTTGTGTGAGTCTTTCTGCAAATGTGTACATTTGTGTATTTGCTTCAGAAAATATTGTTTATGCCTGTGTATCTTTACATGGTTCTGTTTTTGTTTATGTTTCTCTGTGTGTGCATGCCTGCATGAATATCTGTGTGTATAAATGAATGGGGGCGATTCTCCCAAAAAATACTAAGTGTCGAATTTGGATTAAAATTAAAATTGGAATAAACCGCGTTGTTTCTTCCAGCAGGAGTTTCAAAAAGGAGCTCTCACATTCTGTCCTCTGCAAAGGTCACCAGCGTGTCCGTCAGCACAAATCAGTGGGTGGAGCTTAATCCCGTCCGAGAACACAACAAGGTAGCGCATGCGCCGATCTGTCAGTACCGAAAGCGACGCATGCGCCGTGGCCCACATTGCCAGTGGAGGATTGCTGGAAAATTGGATCGCAGTCCAAATGGGTCCCCCGCACATGGAGAGCAATTGTAAACCCTGGTCAAGTGAAATACTCCTATCTAAGGGGACGGGAGGCGGGTTGGCGGAGAGGTTCCTAGACCCAGATACTTCAGCTCTGGGCCCTCTAATTGCATTTTTTGATTTTGATTGTATTTATGATTGAAAAATGTATGACCATACAGTGAAAAGTCATGTTTCTTGCGCTCTATACAGACAGAGCATACCGTTCATAGAGAAGGGAACGAGAAAGTGAAGAATGTAGAATCACAGTCATAGCTGGGGTGTAGAGAAAGATCAACTTAATGCAAGGTAGGTCCATTCAAAAGTCTGACGGCAGCAGGGAAGAAGCTGTTCTTGAGTCGGTTGGTATGTGACCTCGGGCTTTTGTATTACAACATGTGGTCATCGCTATTTAAAGAATTCATGCAGCTCCACGCCGATTGCTGGCGTGGAGCTGATGGGGCTGGATATCCGGCTGCCGGAGAGTCATGGAGGTTACAGCGCCCAATGGGGAGCCCGCTAGACAGCCTCTAATTGAGTCTCTCAACCAGCTGTGCTGCTAATGTAGTGGAGAGGCTCGGAGAATCGCTGGCAGTGTATTTGTCTGGGAGAGTGTTTTATTGTTTGCCTTTGTCGGTTTGTGTTTGTGTGATTTTGTAATGCTGTGTATCTCGGGGATTGTGTGTGTGTTCCTTTGACATCGGAGAATTTTTGTGTGTGTGTTTGTGTTCCTGTTTCTCCAGGAAAAAATGTATATGTGAGTGTGTGTTCCTGTGACTAGCAGAGTTTGTGTGTGTAGCGTTGTTGTCTTCTGCCTCGAGGAGAGTTTCTGCGCATGTGTCTGTGTCCATGTGTCTCTGGGAGATTGTGTGTTTTTTTTTATTCATTCGCGTGACATGAGCATCACTGACTGGCCAGCATTTATTGCCCATCCCTCGTTGCCCTTGAGAAGGTAATGGTGAGCTGCCGTTTTGAAATGCTGCGGTTCATATTTTCTATGTTCTATTAGATGAGCCCAGAAGGGAAGGAAATTGTTCGGCGCAACTTGTGGGCCGAAGGGCCTGTTTGCGCTGTAGCTTTTCTATGTTGTCTATGTTCTATATTCTGCGGGTTGTCGCACAATGCTGTTAAGGAGAGAATTTCAAGATTTTGATCCAGCGACTGCGAAGGAACAGCGATATATTTCCAAGTCAGGATGGTGAATGGCTTGGAGGCGAACGTGGAGTTCGTGGCATTCCCATGTATCTGCTGCCCTTGTCCTTCAAGATGGAAGTGGCCGTGGGTTTGCAACGTGCTGTCTAAGGATCTTTGGTGAATTGCTGCAGTACATCTTATAGATGCGACTGAAGCGTCGGTGGTGGATGGATTGAATATTTGCAGATGTGGTGTCAAACAAGCAGTCTGCTTTGCCCTGGATGGTAGCAAGCTTCTCGAGTGTTGTTTGAGCTCCACCTATCCAGGCAAGTGCAGTCTTCCATCACATTACTGACCTGTGCCTTGTAGATCGTGGATAGACTTTGGAGAGTCGGGAGGTGAAATATTCGCCACAGTATCCCTCGCCTCTGATCTGCTCTTGTAGCCACTGCATTTATGTGGTAAGTCGAGTTCAGTTTCTGGTCAATGGTAACCCCAAGGATGTTGATAGTGGGGGATTCATTGATGGTTCCATTATTGAATTTCAAAGGGCGGTAGTTAGAGTGTTCCTAATTGGTAGTGGTCATTGCCTGGCATTTGTGTGGCGCAAATGTTATTTGCCACTTGTCAGCCAAGCCTGGATATTGTCCAGGTCATATTACATTTGAACATGCACTCTTTCAGGATCTGAAGAGTCACGAATGCTGCTGAACACTGTGCAATCATCGGGGAACATCCGCATTTTTGACCTTATGACGGAGGAGGAAGATCATTGATGAATTAGCTGAAGATTGTTGGACCGAGGGCACGACCATGAGGGACTCCTGCAGAGATATCTTCGAACTGAGATGACTGACCATCCACAACCACAACCATCTTCATATGTATCAGAAATGACTCAAACCTGGGAGTTTGCCCTCTGAAACCCATTCGTTCCAGTTTTGCTGGGGCTCCGCGATGCCACAATCTGTCGATCTTGATGTCAAGGGCTGTCACTCTCTCCTCACTACTGGAATTCAGCTCTTTTGTCCATGTTTTAATGAACGCTGTAATGAGGGTAAGAGTTGAGTGAAACTGGCGAAACCCAAACTGGGCGTAACAGATCAGGTTATTGCTGAGCAGGTGCTGCTTGATAGCACTGTCGATGACCTCTTCCATTACTTTTACTGATGATCAAGTGAAGACTGATTGGGCGGTAACTGGCTGGGTTGGATTTGTCCTGCTTTTTATGTACAGGACATACCTGGGCAATTTTCCACATTGTTGGGTAAATGCCAGTTTTGTAACTGTATTGGAAGAGCTTGGGCAGGGGAGCGGCATGTTCTGGTGCACAAGTCTTCAGTACTATTGCCAGAATGCTGTCATGGCCCATTGCCTTTTCAGTATCCAGTGTCTTCAACTGTTTCTTGATATCACGTGCTGTGGATTGAATTGACTGGAAACTGGCATCGGAGATGCTGGCGAACACTGGAGGAGTCAGAGATGGTTCATCCATTCGACACGTCTGGCTGAACATTGCTGCGAATACTTCAGCCTTATCTTTTGCACTGAAGTGCTGGGTTCCTCCATAACTGAGGATGAGGGTATCTGTGGAGTCTCCTCCTCAGTTGCTTCATTGTCCACTATCATTCTCGACTGGATGTGGAAGGACTGCAAACCTAAGATCTGATCCGTTGGTTGTGGGATCACCGAGCTCTGTCTATCACTTGCTGTTTTGCCATTTGGCACGCAAGCAGTCCTGTTTGGTAGCTTCGCTAGGTTGACAATTCATTTTTAGGTAGGCCTGGTGCTGCTCCTGGAATGCCATTCCACATTCTCCATTGAACTAGGGTTGATCCCCTGGCTTGATGGTAATGGTTCGTGGGGGATATGCTGAGCCATGAGGTTGCAGATTGTGCTCGAGTACAATTCTACTGCTGTTGATGGCCACAGCGCCTCATTGGTGCCCAGTCTTGATTTGCTATGTCGGATCAAGTTCTATCCCATTCAGCACGTATCGCGCCACAAAAAGCAGTGGATGTTATTTTCAATGTGAAGGCGGGACTTCGTCTCCACAAGGACTGTGTGGTTGTCACTCTTACCGATTCTATCATGAACAGATGCATCTGCAGCGGCATATTGGGAAGCATGATGTCAAGTATGGTATTTCCTCTTGTTGGTTCCTTCACCATCTGCTACAGACCCAGTCTCGCAGTTATATACTTTCGGACCCGACCAGCCCGATCACTAATGCTGCTGCCAAACTTGGTGATGGACATTAAAATCCCCCACCGAGAGTACATTCTGCGCCCTTGCTACGCTCAGTGCGACCTCCAAGTGCTGTTGAACATTTTGGAGTCCTGATCCATCAGCCAAATGAGTACGGTATATGGTAACCAGAAAAAGGTTTCCTTGCATTTGTTTAACTGAAGACATGAGAATTGATGTGGCCCAGAGTCGATGTTAAGGACTTCCAGGTCAGCTCCCTCCCAACTGTGTACCACTGTGCCGCCACCTCTGCTCGGTCTGTCCTGCCGATGGGACAGGACAAATCAAGGGATGGTAGCGGTGGTGTCTGTCGTGTTACCTGTAAGCTATGATTCCGTGAGAATGACTCCGACAGGCTGTTGCTTGATTAGTCTGTGAGACAGCTCTCCCAAATTTAGCACTAGCCCCAGATGTTAGTGAGGAGGATTTCCAGGTTCGACAGGGCTGTTTTTATTTTCCGTAGTCTGTTCCAGTGCCCCGGTCGATGCCAGGTCGTCCGTCCAGTTTCAATTCTTTGTGGAGACTTTGTAGCGATTGTTACAAATGAGTGGCTTGCAGTTCCACAGGCAGTTGAGAGTCAACCGCATTAATGTGGCTCTGGTGTCACATGTAGGCTAGACCAGGTAAGGACGGTACAAAAGGACATTGGTGAACGAGATGGATTTTTCTGACAATCGACAATGTTTTCATGACCATCAGGAGACTCATAATTCCAGATTATTTAACTGAATTCAAATTCCACCATCAGTCGTGGGGGGATTAGAACCCAGGTCCCAAGAACAATATCTGGGTTTGGGGCATAACAATCGAGCGATAATACCACTGGCCCTTCGGTTCCTATGTGTGCTTGTGTTCTAATGTCTCGGAGAGTTTGTATGTGTGGGTTTTTGTCCCTCCGCCTCGAGGAGGTTATGGGTCTTTGTTTGTCTCCCTGTGTCTCTATGAATGTTTGTGCGCATGTGTTTGTGTTCCTCTGTCTCCAGGAGAGTTTGTTTGTGTGTGTTTGTGTTCAGTGTCTCTCGCAGAGATTGTGTGAGTGTGTGTGTTCTTGTGTCTCTCGGAGAGTTTGTGTGTGGGTTTCCGTTTCTGTGGGTCTAGGAGATATTGTGTGTGGGTTTGCATTACGGTGTCTCTTGGAAGGTTTGTGGGTTTGTGTTTGTGTTTCTGCGTGAGTGTTTGTCTGTTTGTGAGTGTGCATGTGCTTTGGTGTCTCCAGGAGAGTTTGGGTTGTGTTTGTGTTCTGTGACTCGACGAGTATTTGTGTGTGTGTTTGTGTGAGAGAGAGAGAGAGGCGAGGAAGGAGGGGGGGGGGCGCTGTTCTTGCGTTGCTAGGAGAGTTTGCACCAAGATGTGTGTTCCTGAGTCTCAAGGAGAGTTTGTGCGTGGGTTTGTGTTCCTGTGTCTCTCGAAGAGGTTATGTGTGCGTGTGTGTGTGTGTGTATTTTTGCGTCTTTGTCAACACCACCTCAGTGAAACTGGTGATTTCTTCTCCAGCCTGTTGTATGATTTTGTTTTTTATTTCTTTGCCTTCGAGTGAACATGCTCACAATTGTGACGCTGAAGAGCCGGAACTGTGGTCTGTCCAAATGCGTCACTCGATATCTGGTGTCCATGTCATTGGGGGATCTAATGGTCGTTTATCTTGACCTGATACTGAGACATATTCCCATTGTTCATGCGGAACATTTTCAATTCCTGTTGTCCATACCCGTGTGTAACATCCACGCCGTCCTGCTTTATGCAGCCACTGACTGTTCTGTCTGGTTCACTGTCACTTTCACCTTTGATCGATTTGTGGCCATTTGCTGTGCCAAGCTGAAAAGTAAATATTGCAGTGAGAAAACGGCAGCTGTGGTTCTGGGAACAGTGACGGTGCTGAGCTGTTTAAAGAACATTTTCTGGTATTTTATGTTAACCAGTGATTATTGGCTGAAGAACATACCCTGGTTTTGTAGCTCTACATCATATGTTGACTATTCTCTGGCCTGGGTGGGAATTGTGTTCCTCCACAACATTCTGAACCCATGTGTTCCATTTGTCCTGATTTTGCTGCTCAACGTCTTCACCATCAGACAAATTTTAGTGAGCAGCAGAGCCCGCAGGAGACTCCGAGCTCATAGCAGTGGGGAGAATCCCAGAGACCCCGAGATGGAGAGTCGAAGGAAATCCATCATTTTACTGCTTTTAATATCAGTCAATTTCATTCTGCTATGGTCAATGACCATGGTTTTTACGACTTCTGTACGGCTTCTGTGGTTGGGGTATCAGACTAAACTTTTTCCTGTTTGCTTTCGGGAATTTGGCTTCATGCTGCAGCTCCTGAGTTGCTGCACAAACACTGCAATTTACGCTGTGGCACAGACTCAGTTCAGACAGCAGATGAAAAATGTGTTGCAATTTCCTTTCACTAAAATTCTTCAATTCATTAAACTCTGCGGAAAACCCACACACACGGCCTCTCTAATTTCCTATTGGACATTCAAACTTTATTACACAAACCATCCTCATACTGATTGGACAGATGAAACAGCACCATCAGCTCTGCTCTGCAACTGATCACTCCGCCTATCCATCATTGTGGTTCTTGACAGTGACTGGACAGAAATGGGCCATTCACCATTTCTGCTCTTCCATTTGTCAGCCAAATTGCCCATCGTCACAACCCGTCACCAGCCTCCCAGTGTTTCTGCCACTTCATTGGCCAGTCAGTATGTTCATCACCTTCATCACTTACAAAGATTGGATCCCAATCCTCCAATCAGGAATAGTGGTTCATGGTTGGCCGGGGGTGGGGGGGGGGGGGGGGGGGGGTGGGGTGGGGAGGGAAGTGGGGGTACGTAAGATGTGAGGTAAATGGGTTTGCACAGGCAGGTGCACTACAGCAGCACCAGCCACAAGCTGAGCAAGGCCAACTGACTGACCGAGCAAGTGAGGCCAACTACACCAAAAATCAGGAAAAAAGTTAAAAGGAAGGAGAACTCAGGAAGTGTTAGAATCCAAAAAGAAGGTACAAAAACTAGCATAAGGGCACTTTATCTGAATGGTCATTGCATTCAAAACAAGGTAAATGAGTTGACGGCACAAATCATTGTGAACGAATGTGATTTGGTGGCCATTTCAGAGACATGGTTGCAGGATGGTCAAGATTGGGAGTTACATGTCCAGGGGTATCAGATTGTTTGGACGGACCGAGAGGGAGGTGGTGTAGCTCTGATATTTAAGGATGACATCAGGGCGGTAGTGAGAGACGATTTTGGTTCTATGGAACAAAAGGTTGAATCTATTTGGGTGGAAACTCGAAATAGTGAGAAGAAAAAGTCACTGATAAGCATAGTCTATAGGCCACCAAATAAGGACATCATGGTGGGGCGAGAAATAAACAAAGAAATAACTGACGCATGTAAATATGGTACAGCAATTATCATGGAGGTTTTAATCTACACATCAATCGGTCAAACCAAGTCGGCCAAGGCAGCCTTGAGGAGGAGTTCATAGAATGTATCCGCGATAGCTTCCTTGGACAGTATCTAATTGAACTTACGAGGGAGCAAGCTGTCCTAGATCTGGTCCAGTGTAATGAGATAGGAATAATTAATGATCTTGCAGTGAGGGATCCTCTCGGAAACAGTGATCACAGTATGGTTGAATTTTAAATACAGATGGAACGTGAGAAGGTAAAATCCGATACGAATGTCTTGTGCTTAAACAAAGGTGATTACAAATGAATGAGGGAGGCGTTGGCAAAGGTAGACTGGAAGCAAAAACGTCATGGTTGGAGAATTGAGCAACAGTGGAGGACTTTCAAAGCGATCTTTCATAGTGCACAGTAAACGTATATACCCGTGATAAGGAGCGACTGTAGAAAAAGAGATAATCGGCCATGGATATCTGAGGAAATGAGGGAGGGTATCAAATTAAAAGGAAATGCATACAAAGTGGCAAAGAGTATTGGGAAATTAGAGGATTGGAAAGTCTTTAACGGTTAACAGAAAGCCATGAAAAAAGCTATAAAGAAAAATAAGATGGATTATGAGAGTAAACAAGCTCAGAATATAAAAACGGATTGCAAACGTTTTCACAACTGTATAAAACGAAAATGAGTAGCTAAAGTAAACATTGGTTCTTTACAGGATGAGAAGGGGGATGTAGTAACTGGAAATGAGAAAATGGCTGTGGCATTGAACAGGTATTTTATGTCAGTCTTCACAGTGGAAGACACAAATAACATGCCGAAAATTGGTGACAGGAAGTCTCTGGCAAGTGAGGGCCTAGAAACTATCATTATCACGAAAGACGTAGTGTTGGACAAGTTAATGGGGCTAAATGTAGACAAGTCTCCTGGTCCTGATGGAATGCATGCCAGGGTAATAAAGGAAATGGCGGGAGAAATAGCAAATGCACGAATGGTAATTTACCAAATTTCGCTGGACTCTGGGGTTGTTCCCGCACATTGGAAAACAGCAAAAGTGACGCCACTGTTTAAAGAAAAAGGTAGACAAAAGGCATGTAACTATCGGTCGGTTACCTTAACGTCTTTAGTGGGGAAAATGCATCAATCTATCACCAAGGAAGAAATAGCGAGACATCTGGATATAAAATGTCCCATTGGTAAGACGCAGCATGGCTTCATGAAGGGAAGGTCAAATTTGACTGAATGACTGAGCGAGTAATGCAGACTGAATGATAAGTGAGGCCGACTGACCAACTGGCCGAGTGAAGCTTTTTGGGTGGCATGGTGGCAAATTGCTTAGCACTGCTGCATCACAGATCCAGGGACCCGGGTTCGAATCCCAGCTTGGGTCACAGTCTGTGTGGAGATCGCACGTGCTCCTCGTGTCTGTGTGGGTTTTCTCTGAGTGCTCCTGTTTCCTCTCACATTCTGAAAGACGTGCTGGTTCGGTGCATTGACCCCAACAGACCCCGGATTGCGGCGACTCGTGGAATTTCACAGTAACTTCATTGCAGTGTTAATGTGACTTGTGACTAATCAACAAATGATCAAGCAAGCCAGTGTGGCTGAATCACCGACCAATTGAGTGAGGCTGAATGCTGAGACCGATACATATACCAAGTGAGCGAGGCCGACTGACTGACCGAGCAAGTGAGGCCGACTTTCCGACTGATTGAATAAGGCAGACAGGCCAAAAGATAAATGAAGACTGACCAAGCGGGTGAGGCTAACTGAGCAAGCAAGGCCGACTGACCGACTGAGTGAATAAGTCAGAATGACCAAGCAATTGAGGCCGATCTCCCTCGACAGATTTATGAGAACAACTAAAGTAAAAATTCAATGTGCATCATTATCTGGCACGATATCAAAACAAACACGAACATGCACCCCAGGCAATAATATCAAGCTCAATAACGCAATTAATTGCTAAAACATACTCATGTGCCTTATCTTTCATGCACGCTGCAGCAACACCCTGAAAGTTTATTCAATTCTGTGTGCTTAGAAAGTTTTACATATCCTGATAATTATTGTTTCATTTTGCAACTTAGAATTTCGTTTCTCGATTGGAACACAGATTTCTTCACCTTTATATTGGCTATCAAGCTGCTTTTAAATTCATTGTAACAAAAGAAAATTAACGCAGTGTTACCAGGTCGAATCTAAAATGATAGATAATCTCATACAGCCTGCATTTGTTACACTGTCCAACGTTACAATTAATTGCGAATTGATCATCGAATTTGCTGTCACAGGGATACATCAAATAACAGAATCTATGTCTGAAAGAGAGCATCACCCTCCATCAACTTTAGCCTTCTGAGTTATGAAGGCACAGATCAGTGGATTTTTGATTATGGATTCTGGGCTCACAAGAAAGCTCTAGCCATTATGTTTCTTTGTGATTGTGGTCTTGCTCTGTACCGCTTTATTTCCGTTATCCATCTCTGTTTCAATACAAAAAAATAGCACGAGTTGTCAAAACTCTTGTTGTGTTTGCTCAATATGGAAAATAATCAAAGCCTCTTATGTTTCCTGGTCCCGATTTTACTGCGGGAATTTCCATATAGAATTAGATCACTACAAACTGATGGGTGGCGGAAATCACATGACCACATACAAAGGGTGAATTCAGAAATGAAAAACCGCTTTCTTTAATGGGCACGTGCTGCGGGTTGGGGGGAAGGGGGCGGTGACTGGAATCAGTGTTGTCCAAATTAAACCCGCTCTTTGCCCCTCGCACGTGTCACACAGTTCACCGTGATCAAATGGAATGTGCCATCTGATTAACACTTGAATTGGTTGTCACACACGAAACAAACAACTGCATCCTTTAGGAAATTCAGCTGGTCAATGGCAGGGTATCATAATCCCAAAGGGAAACTTGAATCAGCTGCCACAAAAGGTGTGCACTCTGTATGAAACGTTGAATCATCTAAAATCGCAATAAATGCATTTTAAAACAATTATGATGATGGTTTGTATTGATTTGATTTGATTTATTACTCACATGTACTATCATACACTGAAAAAGTATTGTTTCTTGAGCTATAAACACAAAACCTGCAGCTCATAGAGAAGGAAATGAGAGAGTGCAGAGTGTAGAGTTCCAGTCATAGCAGTGTTGTGGAGAAAGATCAACTGAATGCAAGGTAAGTCCATTGAAAATTCTGACGGCAGCAGGGAAGAAGCTGTCCTTGAGTCGATTAGTGTGCGACCTCAGATTTTTGTATCATTTTCCCGACGGAAGAAGGTGGAAGAGAGAATGGCCGGGGTGCTTGGGGTCCTTAATTATGTTGGCTACTTTGCCGAGGCAACGGGAAGTGTGGACAGAGTCAATGGATGTGAGACTTTGCGTGATGGATTGGGTTGCATTGACCACCTTTTGTACTTCCTTGCGGTATTGGGCAGAGCAGGAGCCAGAACAAGCTGTGATACAAGCAGAAAGAATGCTTTTTATGCTGCATCTGTAAACGTTTGTGAGAGTCGTGGCTGATAGGCCAAATTTCCTTAATCTTCAGACGACATAGAGGCATTGGTGGGCATTCCTAACTATAGTGTCGGCATGGGGAGACCAGGATAGGTTGTTGGTGTTCTGGACACTAAAAACGTGAAGCTCTCGACCCTTTCTACTTCGTCCCCGTTGATGTAGACAGGGGCATGTTCTCCTTTACACTTCCTAACGTCGATGACAATCTGTTGTATATTCAAGGTCACAGGTTAATAAAAATGTAAAACGTATAACACTTAAAACACTAAACGCCTTTAGACAGGTCACATAATGTTCTAAACTTTTCCTGAAGGCTTTTGATTATGTGAGCTCAGATCTTAAATCCACTTGAAGGCCTATTGGTGGGGTAGCCGAGTTGACCAGTACTGTCAGGAAATCTCAGACCATAGAACATTCACGAAGCCAGTGTTTCTGTAACAATGACCTAACTTTATTTAACCAGCAACTGCCAAGTGATCATCAAAGGTTCGAGTCAGCTCTCAACTAGACCAGCCGGACCACCCCGAATAGATCTGATGTTTACAATCAAAACAGATCAAAAATAGTTTTCTCATCGATCATTCCTGCCTTATATGATCTTAACAACAATCATTTTACGAGAGACTTATCAACAATAATCCCTGACATGCACTTCAGCCAATTCTAGTTTCCCATTCAGCATAATGAGGTCTTATTCGTCCATGGAATCCGGTTAGAAAGATAGGGTGGTAATCGTCGGAGATTTTAACTTTCCCAGCATTGACTGGGACAGCCATAGTATTCGAGGCTTGGATGGAGTGAAATTTGTTGAGTGCATTCAGGAGGAATTTTTCATTCCGTTTGTGGTGACAGAAGTGTTAGTGAGGGATCACTTTGGGACCAGTGACCATCATTCTATTACTTTTACGAGAGCTATGGACAATGATGGGTCTGGCCCAAAAGTTAAAATTCTAAATTAAGGCAAGGCCAATTTTGATGGTATCAGGCAGGAACTTTCAAAAGTTAATTGAGGAGTCTGTGGGAAGGCAAAGGGACGACTGGTAAGTGGCACGCTTTCAAAAGTGTGTTAATCAGGGTTCAGGATAAACACATTCCTCTTAGAGTGAAGGGCAAGGCTGGCAGAAGTAGGGAGCCCTGGATGACTCGGGATATTGAGGCCCTGGTCAAGAAGAAGAAAGAGGCACATGACGTTCATAGGCAGTTGGAATCAAGTGAATCCCTTGAAGAGTATAGGGGGTGTAGGTGTACAGTTAAGAGAGAAATCAGGAGGGCAAAAAGGGGACACGAAATTGTTTTGGCAGATAAGGCAAAGGAGAATCCAAAGAGCTTCTACAAATATATAAAGGGCAAAAGAGTAACAAGTGGGAGAGTAGGGCCTCTTAAGGATCAACAATGTCATCTATGTGCGGATCCACAAGAGATGGATGAGATCCTAAATGAATAATTCTCAACAGTATTTGCTGTTGAGAAATGCATGGATGCCAGGGAACTTGGAGAAATAAATAGTGATGTCTTGAGTAGTGTGCATGTTACAGCGAAGGAGGTGCTGGAAGTCTTAAAGCGCATCAAGGTAGATAAATCCCCGGGACCCGATGAAGTGTATCCCAGGACATTTTGCCAGGCTAGGGAGGAAATTGCGGGTCCCCTAGCCGAGATATTTGAATCATCGATAGTCACGGGTGAGGAGCCTGAAGATTGAAGAGGGGCAAATGTTGTACCTTTGTTCAAAAAGGGCTACAGGGAAAAGCGTTGGGAACTACAGGCCAGTGAGCCTCACATCTGTGGTAGGTAAATTGTTGGAAGATATTTTGAGAGACAGGATCTACAGGCATTTAGACATGCCAGTACTGATGGGAACAGTCAGCATGGCTTTGTGAGTGGAAAATCACGTCTCACAAATTTGATTGAGTTTTTTGAAGGGGTAACCACGAAAGGAGATGAGGGCAGTGCAGCTGATGTTGTCTACATGGACTTTAGCAAGGCCTTTGACAAGGTACCGTATGTTAGATTGTTGCATAAGGTTTAATCTCACGGGATCCAAGGTGAGGTATCTGAATGGATACAAAATTGGCTTTTTGACAGAAGCCAGAAGGTAGTTGTCGAGAGTTGTTTTTCAAACTGGAGGCCTGTGACCAGCGGTGTGCCTCAGGGATCCACTGTTATTTGTCATTCATATTAATGATTTGGATGAGAATATAGGGGACATAGTTAGTAAGTTTGCAGATTACACTAAATTGGTGGCATAGTGGAAGTGAAGAAAGATATCTTCAATTGCAACGGGATCTTGATCAATTGGGCCAGTGGGCTGAGGAATGGTAGATGTAGTTTAATTTAGCAAAATGCGAGTTGTTGCATTTTGGTAGATTGAACGAGGGCAGGACTTACTCAGTTAATGGTAGGGCGTTGGGGAGAGTTACAAAACAAAGAGATCGAGGGGTACATGTTCATAGCTCCTTCAAAGTGGAGTCACAGGTGGACAGAGTGGTGAAGACGGCATTCGGCGTGCTTGGTTTCATCAGTCAGAACATTGAATGCAGGAGTTGGAATGTCTTGTTGAAGTTGGACAAGATATTGGTAAGGCCACACTTGGAATACTGTGTGCAATTCTGGTCACCCTATTGTAGAAAGGATATTATGAAACTAGAAAGAGTGCGGAAAAGATTTACCAGGATACTACCGGGGCTTGATTGATTGAGTTATAAGGAGAGGCTGGATAGACTGGGACTTTTTTCTCTGGAGCGTAGGAGGCTGAGGGCTGATCGTATACAGGTTTATGAAATAATGAGGGGCACAGATCAGCTAGATAATCAATATATTTCACCAAAGGTAGGGGAGTCTAAAACTAGAGGGCATAGGTTTAAAATGAGATGGGCGAGCCACAAAATTGTTCAGAAGGGCATTTCTTTCACACAGAGAGTGGTAGGTGTCTAGAGCAAGCTGCCAGAGGTAATTATAGAGGTGGGTACAATGCTGTCTTTTAAAAAGCATTTAGATAGTTACATCGGTACGATGGGTATAGAGGGATATGGGCCAAATGCGGGCAATTGGAATTAGCTTAGGGGTTTAAAAAAAATGAGCGGCATGGACAAGTAGGGCCGAAGGGCCTGTTTCAATGCTGTCAACCACTATGACTCTGTGACTAATACTGGGAAGGGGGTGAGGGGATAATCTTTCCAGAGTGTGGATGTTTACTCATGAAGACTGCTCAGATGGATGGGATATAAACGGTGGTGGGGGGTGCTGTTTAGATGGACAGCGTTTGGACAATCTGGGATTCCAAAGGGAGAATGGTTTCATGTCAGTGGGACTTTTCTGAAGGATGAATTTCTCGGAGTACGTGGTGGGGATGGCGAAAACGTGCATGACTTAAATGGGATTTTAAGTTGTCGAGCGGTTTCCTCATGGTCAGTGTTCATTTACACGGAGGATCACGAAGATATAGAAGGCATGAGTATTCAGCAAAAAGTTATAGATGAAGCGAGTTATTGCAGCAGACTGGAGCGATGTAGATAATGAATTTGTCTGCAGAAAGAAAAAGCTGCTGGTATTGTGTGGGTATCTATTAAAAAGGCGCTGTTCAAGGCACATTGAAGAAGAACGAAGACCAACATTTCGAGAACCACACGCAGGCAGTTGTGTTATATTTGGTTGTCAGCAAGTAACTTGGAAGTGGAATAATTATTTCGATGGGGTTTTTAGCATCTTCTCCTAATTGCGGGCACCCACACGTTTTCCAGTATTCGGGACATATGATTATTATGGGGACATTATTTTGTTGGCTGCAGTTGGCGTTATTTTTTTCTGGAGGCATTATCTGGTGATAGAGAAATACATAGTTGTTTGGAGATGCATATTTATTTCAAGGGCTGAAGTGTGCTCCATCATTTTCTGCGCGCTACGTAACTTCCAATATTTACTCCCAGGCACATCACAGGCAAACTTTAGACATTTGGGCCTTTATCTATGAGAACATAAATGAGTGACTGGTGATCATTTTCAAACATATAAGATCCCGAGGCAGCTTCACAGGGTGAATAGTGGAATCCGTTTTCTACTTGTGCAAGAAAATCGGGCCAGTGTGGCACTGTTCAACTTGGAGATGGGAAGATTTCTTTTCTCTGTTCTCGGAGAGTGGTAGTGGCTGGGCCAGTGAATATCATTGAGTTAATATAGTTAAATAGTTTATTGCCTAACACGGGACTCAAAAGGTTATCGGGGATGGCCAGAATGTAGATTTGGACACAAACAGATCAGTCATGATCTTATGGAATAATGGATCCGGTTTGAGTGATCTACTCCTCATCTCAATTGCTATGTTTTGACGGAGAAATGTTGTTGCTTTATTTTGTCAATTTGCCTGTCGTCATCGAATCAAAATAAAAATGTGGGTTATATTTTGAAATCACGACCTGCAATTATATGAATGTCCGTTTGCGTCCATTTATTTCCCATCCCTACATGCCCTTGACATATGTCTCGTGCTTGGCTTTTTCAGAGAGTATTTAAGAGTCAACAAGATTGCTGAGCTTGTGAAGTCAAGTGCGCCGGAGAAGGTAAAATGGCAGATTTCTGCCTGAAACTGTTGTCAAGGTTTACTGTCAATTGACAATGATTCGTGGACATCATTGGTGTTTATGGCCTGATATTTATTCCATTCACTTTTCAAATTCTGCCGTGTTGGGATTTGAATCCTGTTTCCTCCTTGAGATATGGCCTGTTTTTCTGCCAGGACGAAACAAGCGATAATACCACAATGTCACCCACTTCCCCACATTCGTGAGCTGAAATATGTCTGATCCCAGAATAAATATAAAATTTGACATGATTATATTTGCCCAATATATATGGTACCAATAATGTTGCAAGCAGTTAATGTGAAATTTGGACGATCGAGTGGGATGGAGAGTGAAATTACTGCAGAGAGAATGCTTTTGTTTTTGGTCAGTTTAGAACTTAAAGTGTACATGTGAAGTGTACCCCAGTTTCTCCAGCAACTCAACTGAAGCTTTTGAAGTAGGGTGCTGGCTGTTGCTATTTTCCTATCTGTCTGTGAAGGACGCTCAAACTCTGCTCAGGTTCACCTCTCCATCTGTTTCTCCTACATCTTTGGCTGCCGCCATATTGGTTAGCACCACCGTGCCAAGATATTTTAATGAAGAAGGCGAAAGTAAGAAGCGAATCTTTCAGGATCAAGAAGCAACTGAACTGCGGAGCTACGAGAATGTGGATAATCAAGAAAAAAAAAGAAGATGCAACGTCAGTTCAAAAGATTGCGAAGATATGCTTCTGGGGATTGATCCCCCTCTTCTATTTCAACATGGCGCATGACTGATAGAGGCTGTTCCCAACCGCAAGTGATTGTGGAAAACTGGACCAGTTTTGCGCCATTACTCACTGGGCCAATTTACTCAATATGTTTCTCCTATTTAATACCCTGTTATTTTCTGTTGAGAAATAAGGAAATTGATATCACCACAGGACTAAAATATCCCATTCATAGTATTGCCTTTCCTGTGGTGTCCCAATGCATAGTTCAATTGCAAGGGGTTTGCAAGTTCAATTACTCTAATGCGAATGATTGTCTTGACTTAATTGGCTGCTTGGTTGGTTTCAAGGACAGATAAAACAACGACTTGGGATGTCTCTTGCAGCTCCACAAGTTTCAGAGTTGCGTGTGACATCTCACGCTTGTGAGCCCTGGGCAGAGAGCAGCATGCGGTGTTTAGCTTTCGGAGCGCTGCTCCCTCGTCAGATGGAGTGGAAATGTGCTCTCAAACAGGGCACAGAGACACACAATCAAGTTGCTACCAAATAAACCTGTTGGACTTTAACCTGGTGTTGTTAAAACTCTTACAGAGAGCAGCAGCCAGCTTTTCAAGAAATATGGCTTTACAAACCCTGCGCTCCCACTGGTAATCATACACACATTGAGCCATAAAACAGGGACTCACTGGAAAGCTGGAACTCTTACCCTGGCCTGCAAAACGTTCTGTTATCTGTTACTGCCCGCAGGGACAGTGTGCCCACTCCAAGGATTTTGGGTGAGAGGAAAGACATTTCGAACCAAATATTTTTTATGAAAATTTTAATGCTGGAATCTAATGAATGGATTCGCTGGGAGGATTGCCTTCAAAACACAAGTTATCTGCGGTTGAATTACAGATGTGAATGTATTGAAGTCCGCACGGTTTTCAGTGATGTCTGGGAGTAAATTAATGACTGGAGTGTAGTCGAGGGCTTTTGTTGTGGGAGACGGATTGCAAAATAGGTTACTGGGTCTATTTGAATGCTGGAATATGATTGTAGGCCTTCAATGGTTCACGTGATCCATTTCATACATATCTAACATCACAAATATCTGAACGTCTTTCTGATTTCATCACACCGATAAAGTTCTGTTATTTCAGAATTGCACTGACTTTGATTTGACAAACACAAGTTCAAAACTTTTAACATCGCCATCAGAATCGAGATAATATCGTCATACATCACGTTTTGGGTACTTTTGGGTACTTTTCCCTCTCCGAATAGTTTTGAGCTTGGGATGTTTGAAAGCATGTTAACTTAAGTGCTGTATTTTACGTTAATTCTTTCAAACCTCAGGAGTAATGAAGAAAAGTTATTCATTTTAAGTTCCGTTGTGTGACCTTACAAGCCTCAGTAACGAAATACATAATCAATTTAATAATGCAGTTTCTGGTGATTCTTACAAACCTAAATTAAGAAATGCCTAAATAGTTTAATCAGGTAGTTTATGTTGATGCTTACACATTTAAGTAATGATTTTAAAAGCTTTAGGGAAGTTTAATGCCTCAGTTGATGTATGCAAGCCTCCTGTAAGCTGATGTGAACTATCTCCCTGATGGTTATTTAGAATCCTGTCCAGATTGTAAATCTGGAGTCATGTCCCACAAGTATTGAAACCTCCAGCTATTAACAATGAGTTTCGCAATCACTAGTACTCTTTTGCGGCTTCAGTGAAGGTGCAGACATCATGAAAGACGAGTCAGGCTACATCTTGGCCCGAAGAGAAGGCAAATCAATTACCCACCCGTTAGAATGTACAGGCAAAGGACATCATATGAAATGATATCAGAGGAGATGTGTGCCAGGAGACTGCGCTTCAGCAAGGAAGCAATGGGATGTCGTTTTGAAATGTTGACTGAAGACCTGAAACCCAACGCTAACTGCCGCACTACCTTAACAGTGGAGATGAAAGTCACAACAACAGTGAGGATTTTGGCAGTTGTGTCCTTTCATGGCAGCAGTGACATTTGTAACATTTCAAAAATGAAAAAGATTCCTGCAACGTGTTGTTTAATGCACAACTATGGCCTTGAGCATGGACTCGGCATTCATCCAGAACTTCAATTGCCGACGGAGATGGAGGAGCTGGATGAAGGTAATATGGAGCCTGGTGGGGAAGCCGGAGCTCCAGGTGACGCAAGGGCAATTCGAGATCGCCTGGCGCTACTGCTTTTGGACAATGAGCTTTTAAAATGTTTGTTTCGTATGTCCAAACAATCCCCTTCACTCCCTTGCATCCATTCCTCCCTCCATTCCCCTGACCACCTTGTCTGCAAAAAGGCAGGAACCGTTATGTTAAAGAAGAAAAATAATATTGTCCATGGTGTTAAAGTTATAAACGATAGTTTAGTGCATTTGTTTAAGTTGAGGTAGTTCAGTTAAATGTCAGCACGAATAAAGTTGTTTAATTATAAAACTATTTTGTCATTTGTTTAATATTTTTCCATTTCACTTGACAAAATTGTACAAATTATTTATTCAAATATCAAAATGCAACATTCAAATATGAGGATACTAATTGATTAATTGAAGTAAACGAGGCGGAAATATGAACCACAAAAGAATTGGAATAAGCAACTAAAAATGGAATATTCATCAGAGGAGAGGGATGCTGAGGGAGAGGTAGCAGTGTTGGAGGGTGGGCAGTGGGACCCTAATTCTTCCTGCGTCATCCCCGGGCCCTACCCCGTCCACAAGGCGTATCTCCCTGCATCCCTGATGGAGCCGGGTCCTGCCCAGTGGCAACTGCCTCTGAATGGGGTGGCTCATCCTCAGAGGGTGCAGCAGCAGGTGTCTCGACTTCATTTATGAACTCCAGACGAAACTCATTTTCCTTTCTTAGTCGCTCATTCTGCTGCACCAAACTGTCTCAGCAATTCATTCCGCTGCACTGAACTGACTCAGTGGCAGATTCTGCTGCAACAATCTCTTTCTCAGCAGCTCATTCTTCGACACTGAACTCTGTCTCAGCAGCTCATTCTGCTGCAACGAATGATGCTGGGTCAGTAGCTCATTTGCAATTTGGAGCTCCGGGGGAGACATCACTCAGCGCTCAAGCCTGTCTCCTTCCAGTTTCAGCATAACCTTCAGCCAACACCATTGGAAGCTCATACAGTTTATGAATAATCATTTGCTCACTGCCATTGACTGTAAGAAGTTGAGGTTCACGAGGTGCGGAGGCTTCCATCTCCAGCAACGAATTCTCCTCACCTCCTGAAGGTTCAGGGTGTTCCTCCTCCATTACAATAGCCGTGTCATCACTGGCCTCCCCCTTCCAACCACTTGACAACCCAAAACATCAGTATCAATGTCAAATAATTCATCAGGATGCAAGGCGTCCCCCTCATCTGGAACAGATTAAGAGCTTCACTGCTGTGATGTACCAGCTTTTCCTAATCATCACCAGATGGTGTGGCCTGATTCTCGGTCATGTTCCACTGTGTTGTCATCCTGGCATCTATGAAATTTGAAAAGAGCGCAATTATTTTACTTTCCTAACAACAGTCTTGTGTGTCTATATTTATAAATAATATATATATATATATATATATATATGTATATACTACCTTGACCAAACCCAACATCCCAACCATCCCATAATCCGGGGTTGGAGAAACACAGCATGTCACAAGCAAGTCCCTCCTGTTATGTGAGATGCTTCTTGCCCGCCTCCAGTCAGTGAACGCTCTCAGGAATATGTGACTTTTTTGCCTTCAGAAATCAATTCGAATGTCATTTAAAATCTTGCTATCAACTTGTAGGTCAGTGACAGCTCAAGCCAGTAAGCCGCGGGGCCATGTTCGCAAGCTGCAATGTTTGGAACGAGACTGTACTGCTTACACAGCTTCAGATATCATCACTGTTTTTCAATTTTACGATTCTGATGCAAATCTGTGAGGAGACAGAGCTATTGACCATACCCAAAGCAGACTAAAATCCTGATTTTGAGAACGATTTTGTTTCTGTTATAGATTTTCATCAAAACATCTTGCATAACCTGTTTGAACGCATCCAATTGTTACGTTTCTTGCGACACTAATCCGCGGTCCTCGACACTTCACTATCTGCATACACCAAGGTTGCAATTTCCTTCCAAGCCACAGCTTACATTTTCGTTGTTGACTTTGATTTTCCATTGCCCAAAATTTGAACTTTCCTCTGTTCCACTTCATGCATTAAGTTTTCGAAATCATGGTCAGAGAAATTCTGAGTTCTCTTTTTCCCAGGGAACGTTTCAGTGGCCATATTGTAAATTAAATCACACAAACACTTACAAGCATGCCACGCATATTATAAAGTTACATAAGAATAATAATACACTGCAGACTTTGGGCGACACGGTGGCACAGTGTTTAGCACTGCTGCCTCACAGCCCGGGTGACCCGGCTTCATTTGTGGCCTTGGGTCACTGTCTGTGTGGAGTTTGTATGTTGGCCCCGTGTCTGTGTGGGATTCCTCCGAGTACTCCAGTTTCCTCCCACACTCCAAAATGTGCGGGTTAGATTATTTGGCCATGCAAAATTGCCGCTTGCTGTCAGGGGATTAGCAACATAAATTCATGAGGTTCCAGGGATAGGGCCTGGGTGGGATTGTTGTCGATGGCTGCTCGATGGGCTGAATGGCCTCCTTCTGCACTGTCGAGATTTTATGGATGGGATGTTCCGGCCGTGTTTGCTCCAAAACAGGAAAGTCCCGACTGAGGTCAATGGACCTCTCCATGGTCCACCTTTCACATGTTACGTTTCCCATGGCGGGTGGATGGGAAAATTCACCCATCCTATGACTCTAAATCGTAGTTTCACAAATTTGTAGCAAATTAAACATTTGTTTATTTATACAATTTTAATTATACACAAGTTCAGTAATTAAAATGAATTTGAAAATGACAGTTTGAGTGAACCAATAAGTATTAACTACTTAAAAACAGCAAAAACAATGAAAAACAAAACCAAATACATACCTTGGGGTCCCTTTGCCAATGCAAAACTGCCTTTTGGAACCTGGAGCTCAATGGGCGTCCCCAGGATTGCCGCGTCGCCAGGGGGCGTGGTTTGCAATCTCCTGCGACGCGCAAAGGGCTGGTGAGACGGCTTCGCTGTGGGTCCGAGGCGGCTGCAGTCCTCAGTAGCTTCGGCGGAACAGGTAAGGAAATGTAAACATGCAATTGTTTTCTTCTCGTTCTGGCGCAACATGCCTTTGACAAGGTACCACATGGTAGGTTGTACATCAGGTTAAATCTCACGGGATCCAGGCGGTAGCCAAATGAATACAAAATTCGCTGCTGACAGAAGACAGGGTGCTTGTAGAGGGTTGTTTTTCAAAATGGAGGCCAGTGACAAGCGGTGCGTCTCAGGGATTGGTGCTGGGTCCACTGTTATTTATCATTTATGTTAATGATTTGGATGAGAATATAGGAGGCATAGTTAGGAAATTTGCAGATGACACCACGATTGGTGGCATAGTGGACAGTGTAGAAGGTTATCTCGGATTGCAACGGGATCTGGATCAATTGGGCCTGTAGGCTGACAAATGGCAAATGGAGTTCGATTTGGATAAATGCGAGGTGATGCATTGTGGTCGTTTGAACTAGGGCAGGACTTATTCACTTTATGGTACGGCGTTGGGGACAGGTATAGAAGAAAGAGATCGAGAGGTTCAGGTTCATAGCTCCTTGAATTTGGCGTCACAGGTGAACAGACTGGTGAAGAAGGCATTTGGCATGCTTGGTTTCATTAGTCAGAACATTGAATGCAGGAGTTGGGACGTCTTGTTGAAGTTGTACAGGACATTGATAAGGCCACAGGTGGAATACTATGTACAGTTCTGGTCACCCTATTATTGATAGAATATTATTAAACTCGAAAGATTGCAGATAGAAATGCTAGGATGCTACCAGGACATGATGGTTTGAGTTATAAGGAGAGGCTTGATAGACTGGCACTTTTTTCTCTGGAGCAATAGAGGCTGAGGGGCTGATCTGATAGAGATCAATAAAATAATGAGGGACATCGATCATCTTGATAGTCAATGTCTTTTCCCAAAGGTTGGGGAGTATAAAACTAGAGGGCATAGGTTTATTGTGAGAGGGAAGAGATACAAAAGAGTCCAGAGGGGCACTTTTGTCGCAGAGGGTGGTGAGTAACTGGGACAATCTGCCAAAGGTAGTGATAAAGGCGGGTACAATTATGTATTTATAAAAAAGACATGTTGACAGTTGCATGGGTATGATGGATATCGAGGGATATGGGTCAAACACGGGCAATTGGGACTAGCTTAATGGGAGAAACAGCGGCATGAGAAGTTGGGCTGAAGGGCCTGTTTCCAACCTGTAAACCGCTGCGACTCTATGACGCTATTGCAATTTTACAGGGCCTTGTTGAGATCACAACTGCAGTACTACGTGCAGCTTTGGTCTCTCTACCTAGGAAATGCTATACTTGTTATTGAGGGACTGCATCAGAGGTTCACTAATCTGCTGCTAGGTTTGGCGGAATAGTCCTATGAGAGGAGACTGTTTCGACTGTGTCTTTGTTCGCGCTAGTTCTGAAAGGTGAGAAGAGATTTAATTGACTGTACTAGACAGACTAGATGCAGGGTGGATGTTTTCCCTGGTTATGGAAACTAGTCCCAGGCCACGAAATATCAGGATATGGGATTGAACATTTCGGACTGGGATGAGAAAAGAAAATCACTCATAGGGTAGTGATCCATGGGAATTCTGTACCACAGAGGGCTGTGGAGGCCATGTCAATTAATGCATACAATAAAATATAGTTCCTTATTTAGATTTTAATTTCACCGAGGTACCTGAGGGCTGAGGCATATATGACACTAAGATCGAGGGTCAACAATGAATCATATTGAATGGCAGAGCAGACTCGAAGTGCCGAAGACCTACTCGAAGATTCGATATTTCTCTCTCATTCTTGACTATGTTCCATAGTGACTCCAGCCACTTGTCCATATGCAAAACGTAAAATTTGAGATACTGCAGCTGGAGACACTTCCTAAACAGATGGTGCCACTTGCCTCCAGAAGTGTCACTGACTTAATAAATGGCATGGAAGGTGCTTTTGAAGTGACAGAGCTACCGGCGATGAGTTTCCCTTCAATTACTGCCTATAGTGTGTTTGTGAGATCTTGAGCGAAACGTTACATTTAGTTTTGCGCCTATCTTAGTGTTTCAATTAACAGTAAGTTTAGTATTCGGATTACTGTTAGGCATAGGATCAGTGTTACACTTGCCATGACTGTGAGGGGTGCAGTTTGCGATGAAGTTAGCATTAGGTTTATGGTTGAGTCCAGGGTATGTTTTGGACCTTCCTTCCTTTTTTGGAAATTATTTTTATGTTTACACTGAGAGACAGGCTTCAATTTTGTTTTAGTGTTAGTGTTTGCGTTCCATTAGGTTTCTGGTGAAGATTAGTATTTGTGTTAATGAGCTATGTTTAGGATTGGATTCATGGTTAGAATGGAATTTCGACATCAGAGATGGTTCAGATCATAAAGTGTGAATTTCAGCTCTGGTAATTGCGTTGCCATTTACTTGTGGGTCGTCTGCCTTTTCTAGTTAGGAATAGAGTTACACGAAAGATTACAGTGTATTTTGAGTTAAGCTTAGGTTCAGTTTTGCGTTTGGGTTTTGTTTACGTTTCAGTTATGCTTTAGGTGAGAATATATTTATGGCAGATGATAAGAAAGATAAAGACAATTAGAGACGGAAAGGAGAGAGAGAGGGACAGAGAAAGAGAGGGCGGGAGAGAGAGAGAGTGAGAGAGTGAGAGACAGATAGAAAGAGAGAGAGAGAGAGAGAGACAGAGACAGAAAGAGTGAGAGACAGAGAGTGAGACAGAAAGAGAGAGAGAGAAAGATAGGTAAAGAAAGAGGGAGAGACAGAGAGGGAGAGAGAGGGAGATTTATAGAAGCCAAATTCTACATGGAGTTCGAAAATGAAGCCATCTCCTTAATACTTGGGCAATGATTAATTCGGGCCTGGGAAAAAGGATATAATCAGCAGTTCACAAATCGTTGTGGGTGTTAGAAGACAGTTGGAGTGGGTGCAATACAAGTTTGTGCATTTTGTAAAAAGGATGCATTATATGACTGGGAGCCAAATTTGGTCAGGCAAAGGTTAACCCGCGCTTGATCAGAGTAATCTTCATTACATAGAGGTAGAGATGGCTGACGTGAAGGAGGTGGAAATTGTCCACTTAATGATTTCCAGGTTTTGCGATGAAATGCGCTGGGAGGGCAACGGGAGTTTTCTTTGCAGGTGATATCTTACTTTGAATTCTTTAATAAAAAACAGGAGTAAACTGTCTCAACTATTGGAGAAATGAAGAATGAAGACGGTGTAGTTAAATATTCCAAGGAGTGGGGACAGGAGGAGAAGGAATAACGAGTAGCACTCACCCTTCGGCATGAAGGATGCAACTTCCGACTGTGATAAGAACCGCTCTGACATTGTGGTAAGGCAGCAATCTGATGGGCGAGACTCAAAGACAAAGTTCAGGGAAACACAAGAACCAACTTCGAAGGAGAAAACATGATCAAAGACTCTGGAGATGGAAGTGGCGATGAGGTTGGATGATAGTTTGCAAGGTCAAAGGAGACCTATTTGTTTGTGTTACTGCAAAATTGTGTGAGATATAAAAAATAAACCCGAGGAGAGAAGACATTAGCTGATATTGAAAAACGAAAGATAATCGGCCCCATCCATTCCATTTGCCATCCACTTGAGGCGTTGGTCAGCCCTGCAGCATTCCCTCTCCCTGGTCCCTTTCTCCTCGCTTAAGTACTCTGGTTAGGTTTTTCCACAATGAAAACCATGCTTCCAATAATTGTATGCCTTGGAGGGAGCAGATGGAAGGAAGGGAGAGGGAAGAAGGGAGTGAGAGCGAGAGAGAGAGATAAAGAGCGACTGCACTGACCATGTAGAAGGAGTGGACGAGAAACAGACATAAATAAAGTGTGTCAAAGAAAATGTAATACTCAGGCAGATATACTATTTTAGATCATTGCTGATTATCTTTCTGAACAGGTGTAAGACAATGATATTTGGACGAATGGAAGTGGAGGCGACACTGTGGATGATTTTATTTCATATCCTGTATACTGAAGAAGAGCGATCACAATCCTAAGATTCCCTTCTATCGCACCAATCGCAGCCAGCCTCCTCTCCCCTTTCTGACCGCTGCTGGTATTTGGCGAACCATTTCGATTCAGCTAATTGTTGGAGACTAGTGGGTAAATATTCAAAAGATGAACTGACAACACTGGGAGTCGCAACGGAAATCTTTGCAGATATTTTGTTTATTAATCCGATGTGTATTTAATCTATACAGAATTTTCGTCACGCTGTTCAAATGCCCTCTGAACGTGGCCCGAATCATCCCAAAATAATTGTGTTCACAAACAATTTATATTTTGCATCATACTGAAACCTTTTCCAAATCTAAATTCTGAACAGCTGAAATGTATGGATTTGTTCCTACAATTTTATCAAATAAGAATGATATCCCAGCCTGCCTCTTTCTCTCTCTCTCCATGAGAACAATCATTCTGAACCTCATTTGACAGTTTTCACCTTTCACTGTCTGCGTTTTAATTTAATGAAAGGCCCCACTGCTCCTTAAGAAAACTGAGGGCATATAATTTTCCATTTCTGCCCCCATCTATCGGCTCAGATGCACTCTCATGCTTGAATCTGACAGTCATGTTTCTTGGCTGATGTAATTTTCGTCACTGGCTTCAGCATTTCTGGGAACGTCAACAAAAACAGTAGGAAAATACAATGCTTTTCTGTTTCACGCTTTATATTTTACCCTGGTCATCTTTCTATATCTTCAGCACATGCGATCGACAACTATTTCAACTCATGTCTATGGGACTTCCAGTGGCCAAACATTAACACATCAAAGACACTTTCAAAACTAACCTGCTAAGCCCTTCAGAGAGAGAGAGAGTACAGAATCCGATCTAATTTCACCACTAGCACAGTGAAAATCCATTTGACGATTTTCAAAGCATTGGATTCCTCTGTCGGAGGGGCATCGTCGTGTGTTATGTTTTTGCTAATTTAGAAATAAGTGTGAAGGGATATTTCACCATATTATTTATCTGTGCTCTGAATTTAGTCTGTGTCACGGCATAAATACAGGTGTTTGTGCAGCAACTCAGGAGCTGCAGCATATATCCGATGAGCAGTACATAATATGGGATGTAAACACGCATATGTCCTACATAATAAATGCGATACCATATAAAATAAATCATATACACTGCCCATAACAGGATATAATTACCAGAAATAGAAAAGAGTAAAATTATTGATTTCCTTCTGCTCTCCATCTCTTGGTCTCGGGAGCTGTCCCTATGGCTCTGAAGGCAAAGTCTCCTTCTTGCTCTGCTGGCTGCTAAAATGCTTCTGACGGTTAAAACATTTAGAAGCAGAATGAGAAAAAATGGCAACCCCGGCGTGAGAAGATAATGGATGATCTCAATTGTCGACCATATTATTGAATAGCTGACATCTCGATAGGCATGGCAAAGCCAGGGACCGAGATTCAATGAATATTCATCCAATAACATGAAGTACCAGAATATATTTTTCAAACAGCACAGCACAGTCAATGTTCCCAGAATCACAGCAGCATTTCTCTCAGTGCAATAGTTGGTTTTCAGCTTGGGGCAGCAAATGGCAACATGTCGATCAAAGGTGAATGCGACAGTGAACCAGACGGAACAATCAGTTGCTGCATAAAGCAACACGGCGTGGATGTTACACACGGGAATGGATCTCAAGAAAAAGAACTCTCTCCAATACAGAATCGGTATCTGCCTCCATACTAGATCCAGAATAACAACCAATAGATCGGCTGTTGCCATTGCGACAAGATAGCGAGTAACACTTTTGGAAAGGCCACATTTACCACGAGATAGAATCACAATTGTGATTAAGTTAACTGAGAGATAGGACAAAAGGGCAATAATACATATTAGCATCTTTAAAAAAAACTGATACATTGATGAAACTTCAATTGAATGTATTACTATCACACTCATGCAATCATCAGGTGAGTGGAGGTAGATTCACAACTACTGCATATATAGGCAAATACACAATTGCAAGATAATTGCAACTGGGAATGTGAACAATGGTTGGAATGCGATTCTTTACAGGGAATAATCATCACAGTGAGAACACCACTTCCCAGGTACACGGTACACACTCATGCAATGCAGCCAACATTGTCTACCTCATACGTTCCAGGAAAGATTATCCAGAGGTGTGGCACCAGCGAAACCATGCAGATGGATAGAAGCCACGCGACAATCGCCAGGCAGGAGTGTTCCCTTCCAGTCGGGGAACGCTTCAGTGTTCAAGGACATTCTGCCGCTGGTCTTTGGGTAAGCATCATCCAAGGCGGCTTTCAAGACGCACAACAAAGCAGACTTGCAGAGCAGAAACTGATAGACAAGTTCTGCATGCATAAGGATGGCCTCAGGCGGGATCTTTGGCTCATGCAACACTGCATGCAACCCCACCATTCCTGGATTTGCAATATCCTACAACTGTCCTGGCTTGAAACAATTGACACCTTTTTAACCTATGATTATCCCTCTGTCCATTCACACTGCTTGTACCTGTAAAGAGCTGAATACATGTAAAGACTCACATTCCAGCAATTTTTCACATTCCAAACTGTACTTATCTTGCAATTGTGTCGTTCCCTGCGTATATCGTGTTTGTGAACCTATTTACACTCACCTGATGAACAAAACGCTCTCCAAAAGCACGTGATTCCAAATAAACTTCCTGGACTTGCACATTGTGAGACTTCTTACTGTTACCTCAGTCAAGCAGATTAGGGGAAGCACATTCCAACATACAGAAAACGCTATTCATATGAGGATGTTAGAATAGGTTCCTAATGTTCATGGTTACCAGCCATTTTCATTTTGTGCACAGTCAAACATTGTCGCAATTATTTAGGAAGCATCCCTTGCACAGTGTTGTATGCACGATGTTGTTGCATGAGGTATATCTTAAATTTCATATTTTTTTCGTGTAATTTCTTTCATATCATCCATGCATGCAATTTCATATAAGTCTGAATAATTAGTTTAACATTAGCTTCCATTCACTGCATTGCTGCAAAATAAACAGTTGACTGCTCCAAGAATTTTCTCTTTTTATTTAAGACCTACAATATCGTGGAATTCGGTTGATCATTAATACATTCATTGTGCAAATCACCCTCGGTTCCAACTGTTGACAATTATCCAATGACTCTTCGTCAATGGGTGAATTGACACCGATCAGTCTCCCAATCGATTCTCCATGATGGAGCTTTGCAAAGTGGAGATTGACCCTGAATCCCTCTCCCAATTATTATGAATTTCTAATTGGGTTCATTTGACGAAGCGACTCAGGTCAAAACTCTGAACGATAAGCTATTACGAACTGTGTCGGTGGAGAAGTCGCCATAAATTCCTGCTCCCAAACATTTCACGAAGACGTGGAAGTCGGGCGCAAATCTGCTCTTGATCATACGGAGTGACACTTGATTAGCATGGAACGCTTGTTCTTCAACCTCACATTGCACTATTTCTCCCAGTTCGGACTGGGGAGTGAGGCCAGTTTCCAGTTATTGCTAATCACGTCGCCATCCACAGTCAGAAGGGGGAAAACATTTTTAAGCTTTGCGGACACACTGTCATGTTCAGAGGCTCGGACTGCGATTCAGGTTCTTATCTTCAGTCATTGAAATGAAATTCTTCACATTGCCCTCGGAGAGTGCATTATCATAAGGTAACAGCCCAGATTTCTGCGCCTGATCTTTATGCATTGTGGAAGGCATGCATTCTTGTTCGTGATCATCAGCAGGTGATGTGGTGGTAGTTTGAGGGTATTCATTTCATACTCCTGCATCTTAATCTTTTCCTGTGTCACTTCTGTGGCATTATTCCGATTTCGAGTCAATATGTACATATATTGGCCAGTGAATTAAATAAAAACACTATCCAACTAATTTCGAATAAATCCCCAATTGGAAAAACAAATAGGAAGTGAATTATGTCCAGAGTTTAGCTGTTAGTCCTTGGTCGGACTCTGCACTGACAAATACATTTTTTCTGTGTTTGGTTCATGTGGGTTGATGGAATCAGAACAGTATAACTCAAATTCCAGCATTGAAAAAAAGAGTTTCATAAACCATCAGCAATAGACAACATTGCCGGCCAATATCAAAAAGAATGTCAAGTCCAACACATCTGTGGAAGCTATTGGCGAATGGAATAGCGCAACCGAATTGTGTCTGGGGCAACGTCATGTCTGATGGATACTGCGAATAGCAGAATACCCCACTGGACCAGAACAGAGCAGAAGATCACCCTTGAAAATGAGAGAAGTAACTTTGAAAGCATATTAAAATGACGAACTGATGACATTTTGCTTCTTAAGATTTTCTTCATTTTGCGATCAATTGAGTGCAAATAGTATTGTGAAATATTTAGTTCGCCGAACATTCTGTCAATAAGGCGAAATGGATGTTCAACTTTCAGTTGAAATACTTGTAGTAATGGTGATGAATAATTTTGTGGTCCTCCATTGCGATGTCGTTGTCCCAATGGTGACAAGAGAATAGACTTCCAATGGGTGCAGATGGCCGACATCTACAATGCATGAGTGAAGTCGAACATCACAGGTACTCTCGCAAAAGTGTAATGGTGAAAGCACAGAAGTGACTCGTTGGCCCATCGAAGATGCTGATTGATAACTGAAGGGAAATTCATGGAGTTCCACTATGCAGTTCCTTCGTAAATTCCCTATTTTCCTACTTCAGGCTTTTCTCTAAATTCCACGTGCGATCTCATTTCAAATGCCTGTCTGTTGCTCTGCATATGTCATGCAAAGTTGTTGCCTTATTTTTTGGCACATTTGGTTCTTTCGTCAATTAAATTAAACCCATTTCTTCTAGGTCTCCTTCTTTCATGATGTGGAGGTGCCGGCGTTGGACTGGGGTAAACACAGTAAGGAGTCTAACAACACCAGGTTAAAGTCCAACAGGTTTATTTGGGAGCAAACGACACTAGCTTTCGGAGCGCTGCTCCTTCGTCTGGTGAGTGGGAGATCTGCTCACAAACAGCAAACAGGGCAGAGAAAGACACAAACTCAATTTACAGAATAATGAATAATGATTGGAATACGAGTCTTTACAGCTAATCAAGTCTTAAAGGTACAGACATTGTGAGTGGAGAGAGCATTAAGCACAGGTTAAAGAGATGTGTATTGTCTCCAGACAGGACAGCCAGTGAGATTTTGCACATCCAGGCAGGTTGTGGGGGTTACAGATAGTGTGACATGAACCCAAGATCCCGGTTGAGGCCGTCCTCATGCCTCAGCTCATCTTTCAATCACGGCTCAATTTACACTGTTGCTTTTTTCATGAGAAGTGTACATTCATGGCAAGGCCAGAATCGCTTGGACATTCATTTTTGCAATTGACGAGACGGTGCTGAGCACGTTTCGTGAAGTCCTGATATCCATGTGGCGCTGTAATACCCAGAGTGATTTTCAGAACAGAGTGCCCATGCACAGCAACGGAAAGACAAAATTATTCCAGGACAAGGGCTGTTTGTCAATTGGGGGAAAAGTTACCGGAAAGGGGGTTTCCATGAATCTTTTCCATTTGTGCTTCATAGCTGGAGGCAGAGAATGTGCAACAGGAGAAGTCTTCCTACGGTGATCTGGTGCATCTTACATTTTACATTATGTACTAGAGTGGGGAGTGAAATTTTAACCTCTCGTATCGGATACCGCTTATGCAGATTGCTTCGTTCTGTAATGTGGCAGTCGTATTATGGGCTATTGGAGCTTTAAAGTCCTTAAATTCTTTTTAGTTCGAATATCCAATTAGAATTTCCGACCTCTGAGAAGAGGAACACGTGTTTTTTTTTCCAGTCCATGCACTTCACGGTTTCCCATGATCTATTGCTATAAAGCAGAGGTTGATCCCCCCCCCCCCCCCCTCAGAGAACTAACCACGAACAACTCAAAGAGGAATTCCTCGCTCGATAATCTCTAAAAAGTGAATGTAAATTGGTGCAATCTGCTCTTCAGCAACTTTTACCTGTCAAATCGTGGGCGGCACGATAGCACAGTGGGCGGCACGATAGCACAGTGGTTAGCACTGCTGCTTCACAGCTCCAGGGTCCCGGGTTCGATTCCCGGCTCGGGTCACTGTCTGTGTGGAGTTTGCACATTCTCCTCGTGTCTGCGTGGGTTTCCTCCGGGTGCTCCGGTTTCCTCCCACAGTCCAAAGATGTGCGGGTTAGGTTGATTGGCCAGGTTAAAAATTGCCCCTTAGAGTCCTGGGATGTGTAGGTTAGAGAGATTAGCGGGTAAATATGTGGGGTGGGATTGTGGTCGGTGCAGACTCGATGGGCCGAATGGCCTCCTTCTGCACTGTAGGGTTTCTATGATTTCTATGATTTCTAAATCAAACACGAGCTTTTGGAATTCTGGACGAATACTTCCCCGGAGCAGATTACTTCATCCAGTAATTCCCTGGAGCACAGGAACTACGACATATTTTTCAAAACCTTCAACATGTCATTGATAACGATGGACTGCTCGCCAAGGCCAACCCCACAACCCCACTACTTGCTTTCAAAGAACCGCCCAAACTCAAATAGACCATTGTTCTCAGCAAACGACCCAGTCCTCAGGAGAACAGCGACCACGAGACCACACAATGCTTCCGCGGCAACATCTGCAAGTTGTGCCGGATCATCGATATGGATACCACCATCCCACGTGAGAACACCACCCACCTGGTACACGGTACATGTTCATGTGACGCGGCCAACGTTGTCTACGTCATATGCTTCAGGAAAGGATGTCCCGAGATGTGATACATTGCTGATACCATGCAGACGCCAGGACAACGGATGAACGGACACCGTGCTACAATACCCGGACAGGAGTGTTCCCTTCCAATCGGGGAGAGCTACAGCAGTCAAGGGCATTCAGCCTCCGATCTTAGAGTAAGCGTTCTCCAGGACGGCCGTCAAGACACTGGGCAACACAGAATCACCGAGCAGAAACTGATAGCTACGTTCTGCACACATGAGAACAGCCCCAACCGGACTCTTGTGTTCATGTCAAACTACTTCTAACCTCCACCATACTGTCTGGGTTTGCAAAATCCTACTAACTCCCCTGGCTTGAGACAATTCACAAGTATTTAACCTGTGATTATCCCTCTGTCCATGCACACTGTGAGCACCTGTAAAGACTTGATTACCTTTAAAGACTCGCATTCCAACCATTCTTCACATTCTGACCTGTAATTATCTTTCAATTGTATTTTTGCGTATATATGCCATGATTGTGAACCAATCTCCGTGCATCTGATGAAGGAGCTGCATTCCGAAAGCGCGTGATTCCAAATAAACCTGTTGGACTTTAAGCTGGTGTTGTTACTGCGCACATCCCTGTCAAACGCTGGCATCTCCACATCATGAAATCAACAGGAGACAATGTATTTATCTAACTAAGCGTGAACACAATATTATTAAGAAACCGAAAAATAAACAAAACTCGAATGGTATGCTGTTCCAACAAATATAATTCCCACTCATTATCAAATAAATACAATTTTAGTCGCTCCCTAAATTACAACCGGGTTTTATATTCTTGTAATATCCTGGGCTTTCTCTGCTGATTCTTCTTTCTTCTATTCTCTTCCTTATTGGGTACCTTTGCTGTCAAGGCTTTGAGCTAAGAACTGTGAGCTGTGGCAGGTGGCAGTTCTTCTCTGTCGTTGTTCCACTGCCCCCTTTCTTTTATACCCCTGATGACATATCAAAATCCCCCACAATCGGACTATTCCGAGGTTGCAAAAACCATCAGAGCAAAATTTAGTTCGTTGTTGGTATTTAAGTGACCAATTGAAATTTATTGCTGAATTCAAAAGCCTGTTCTGATGCAAATTGATTGGCTAAATTCAAAAGCCTGTTCTCTTGGTTTTTCGATATAATGTTTCAGTTTGGGCACTCGATGTGCTTGCCATTTTTAACTCTAAACACAAAAGAAAACGCCACCTTTGAACAGAACCATGCAATGTTTTCTTCTTTTGCATTTTACAATTTTACAAATACCAAATTCTACGTCCTACTTTTCAATGTACCGTTAGACTAATCGACTTTGCAACACCACACCCCCCCCCCCACCAAGAAACAAATGAACCATCATCATAAAAAAGATGGCTTCACTCTTTTTTTAACCTTCAGTTCATTATGTTGCGAGATCCATAGTTCATTAATCCAGAGTTTCATGTTTCATAATAATTCTATTTATATATAACATTGAACTCTAGCATTTCTATCATATATAAACATTTTTCATTTAAACTCGCGATAAAGCATCCACGTTAATATTTTCACGACCCACAGCATGTACAATCTGTAAAGTAAATGGGTGTTACGGTGGTACAGTGGTTACCACTGCTGCCTCACAGCACCCGGGACCCGAGTTTAATTCCAGCCTTGGGTCACTGTCTGCGTAGAGTTTATGCATTCTCCCCGTGTGCGTGAGTTCCCTCCTGTACTTCAATAATTCGCGGGTTAGGCTGATTGGCCATGGAAATTGCCCCCTTATTGTCTGGCAGACGAACAGGGTAAATTGTGGGGTTACTGGGATGTGGTCTGGTTGGGATTGCCGTCGCTTCAGGCTCTATGGGCCGAATGGCCTTCTTCTGCACTGTCGGGATTCTATGATTCTAAATGCTTTTAACATTAGACTCCAACAAAATTATCTGGTATTATTTTCCTCAAATATTTCCAGAAATATCAAACGATGGTGTACACCGTCTCTGATGCATTGTTTGCAAGGTGAACATTAAAATGTTTTAAGGCTATTACCAAATTCAATATCACTTTTTCAATGTTTGAATGTTTTTTCTGGTGGATGTTGAAGTTTTTTCTTGAAAAATAACCGATTGGTCTTTTAATTCCACAATCATACTCCTGTCACAGCACAGCTCCAACATCCACATCGCTGGCAACGATGGCGACTTTGAAGGGTTCCTGAATGTTTCGCGTGACTAAAACGGGTGTGGGAGTTAACATTGCTTCAAATTGTCAAATGCCTCCTGGCATTGTTCTGTAAGAATCATTTTCATGTTTTTATTAACATATCTATCAACGGTCTCACTACACTCCTGAAGTTTGATCCAACTTTCTTGTAGAATCCTTTCAAAGCTAAAAATCGTAGCACTTCCTGCCGCGAAGTTGGTCTTGGAAATATCTCGATGGCATTCATCTTCATGTTTCTCGATGACATCCGTCCGTATTCAATCTTTTCCCCGAAGAATGTCACTTCCACATTCGTAAATTCGGTTTTTGCCAAGTTTATCACTAACTTTGCCTCCCGCAGTTTCCTGAACAGCTCCGCCAGATGCTTCATGTGTTCTTGTATGAATGGTTGAAGATCACTTAGTCATCCATATAGGCAGCACAATTCGTCCACCGTGCAGCAACTTTGTTCATAAGCCTTTGAAAAGCGACTGGTGCGTTTTTCATCACAAAAGGCATTACTTTAAATTGTTGTAGCCCATTTAGGGTTACAAAAGCAGAAACATATTTTGCTCTCTCTGACAAAGGTTGTTGACAATAACCGCAAAGTACGTTGATCTTTGTGATATGAGAGTCTTGCCCTACTTTTTCACCCAATCCTCCAGCCTTGGAATTGTGTATGAATCAGATTTGGTCAAACGTTTGCATTCCGATAAGTTACGCAGAATTGTTGAGTACAATCAAATTTGGGAACCAACACAATGGGCTTTGATTCGGCTCTACAATTTCTTCTTCTCGCATCGCTTCCACTTCCTTCTAAACTTGTGCTGCTTTGAGCAGATTAAACCGATAGGGGTATTGTTTTATCGGAACAGCATTACCTCTGCCAACGTCATACACTGTGGCATTAGTCTTCCCCGTTCTATTTCGACATAGTTCTTCATAGCACTGCAACCAGTGGTTCAATTAAATTACCTGTTCCTGGGGCAGATAGCTCACTACCCTATTCCATTCCTTGAGGAATTCTTCATTATTCAATTTATGCTGAGGCACATCAAAATTCAAATCGTCTGGATGTGATGTCTTACTCTTATTGGCAGAAACTAATAACTGTTTCTGCAGTTCCCTTTCACTGTCATAGTTCTGTTTCAGTATGTTCACATGACATACCCTGTCTTTTTTTTCCTAAGTGGCATCTTTACCAGACAATTAGCCTGACTTAACTTCTTGTCAACCTGATAAAGACAACTAAACCTCCTTTTGAAAGGATCTCCTACCACTGTTAATAGCGCCAAATCTTTCTAGCCACAGACAAACGTACAAATTTTAGTTTTTGTATCTGCTTCTTGCTTCATTCGGTGTTGTGTCACCTTCAAATTCTGTCTACCTGATTCACCTACTTTGGTTAATCCTTCTCTCAACTCAGATACATAATCCAACTGTGTGATCCCTGACTTATGACCTACCAACATTTCCCTAATTAATTTTTAAAACCCTCTTAGTTCATGACCAAATATCAATTGAAATGGAGTAAACTTAGTCGATTCATTTGGCGCATCTCTAACAGCAAATAATATAAATGTGATACCTTTATCCCAGTCATTTGTGTAATCCTGGCATTCAGCCTTTCAGCTGGTGTTTAGGGTCTGATGCTACCTTTCCAATGTTCCCTGCAATTCAGGATGTTACGCATTCGATGTAAAGTGTCTGATACCTAAAATTTCCATGGCTTACTTAAGTAATTTGGCAGTAAGTTTGGACCCTTGGTTTGACTGAATCACACTGAGTAAACAATAATGTGTAAAGAAAGCAAGCTTTCCTTGACATTCTGCAATGGAATTGCCTCTGGAAATCTAGTAGACACACCCAATACGGTTAGGAAATACTGATCCGCATTTTTCGATTTAGGGAGAAGACCTTCAAAATCCAATTTTAGTCGTTTAAATGTTTCTTCAAATGTGGGAATTTGCATAAAAGGCGCTCGTTTTATCACTGCTTGTGGCTTTCCTACCATTTGACACATATAACAGATTCGGCAAAATTCAACTACATCTTTATTTAATCCAGGCCAGAAAAAAATGCTTCTCTATCTTAGGCTGAGTGTTCCTCACTCCTGGATGACCTCCTTCAGATAATTCGTGTGCTACCCGCTATACTTCGTTTTTGCATGTTAAAGGCAACACAATCCAGAGAATTTCCGCCCATTTCTCAAATGTGCTAACCTGCCAAACTCTCCATTTCCACTTCAGATGTTTTCCTTAAGGCAATAGCGTTCTGGAATGCACTCCGATTGCTTTTCCATGTAGGCTACATGATACAAATCCTTTATCGCCTCATCTTTTTGTTGCAACACCATTAATCTTTCAGATCTGAACACCTCTGCCTGATCCTCTACCTGCTTAGGTTTTTGCCGTTACCATCTTATCAAACGGAGTGTCAGCGAAGTGGACCTCATCTTTTTCATCGTTTTCTTGTGTTCTGTCTTCCTGTTTTAGTGTATGGCAGTGGGATCTTGTCACCACACTGTCCGAAAGAAAATCCAAGATTTTTTTCTTTTAACTCCTCTGTTCCCTGGTTTACTTTTCCACGACAACCACTCCCACAATATCATTTCCAAGAACAAACTGTATTCCTGGAATAGCAGAGTTTTACATCATTTCCACTATCACTTTGCCGGCCTTGATTGGACTTTCTTGCCTTAAATTACACAGGGGTGCCGTAGTCCTTTCTCTATTTAATCCCCAGATTATTATTCTCTCAGGCAATATTTCAGAAGGAGTGCAAATATTTTCATCTCTTACTATGAGAGACAGACTAGCTCCCATATCGTTCAAGAAAGTTTTTAACTACTTTTCCTACTCCCCCTGTTCTGTCTGAGTAACTCCTACGGACAAAGCTGAAATCTGATCAAGAAAATAAAATCACATGGGAACCAGGGTGGTCTGGCTCAATGAATACAGAAGTGGTTTGGCCCTAAAAGACAGAGAGTAGCGATTGAAGGATGTTTTGCAGAATGGAGATCTGTAACGACTGGTATTGCGCAGAGATCAGGGCCTCTGTTCCTTTAATATAAATAAATGATCTGTAGGAAAATGTGGGTGGTCTGATTGTTACGTTGTTAGATGATACGAAGATTTGTGGAGTTGCTGATATTTCTGGGGATTGTCAAAGGATACAACAGGATACAGATAGACTGGAGACTTGGGCACAGAAATTGCAGATGGAGTTTAATCCGGAGAAATGCTATGTGTGCATTTTGGAGGTTCAAATTTAGGTGTGAATTATGCGATAAATGCCAGAACTCTCAGATCATAAACACACAGAAGCATGTGGGCGTGCAGGTCTACATTTCCTGAAAAGTTGAAACACAAATAGTCAAGTTGATTGAGAGGGTATGTGGCATGCTTGCCTTCATCAGCCAGGGCATTGTGTGCAAGTGTTGGGATATCATGTTACAGCTGCATTAAACCGTGGCTAGACCGCATTTGCATTACTGCCTGCAGTTCTGGTCACCACACTACCAGAAGAACGTTAAACATTTGGAGAGATTGCCACGAATGTTCCCCAGGATGTTGCCTGGTTTCGGAGAGAGGTTGAATAAACAACAAATGTTTTCCCTGGAAAGATGGAGGCTGAGGGGAGACCCGATGGAAGTCATAGACCGTTGTGATAATCAGTGACGTTTTCGCAGTGTGGAGGTGTCAATTACAACTGGATACAGGTTCAAGGTGAGGGGGAAATTGTGCGGGGAAGTTTTCCATGCAGAGTGTGGTGGGTGTCTGGAACGCGCTGCCAAAGGAGGCGGTGGAATCCGGCATGTTAACAACATTTAAGAGGCATCTGGATGGGTACATCAATAGGAACGGAATAAAGGGATAAGGAGTGAAGGGTCAAAACAAATCTTCTTTCCGTTTGCGTTTAGCTTCACTGGAACATTGCAGTAGGCCAAGGACAGACACGTAGGGATGGGAAGAGGATAGTGTCTTAAACTGGCAAACAACTGGAAGTTCAGGGTCCTGATTGTCTTACAGATGCTGCCAGACCTGTTGAGATTTTCCACCATTTTCTCTTTGGATAAAGGAATACGGATCAAGTAAGGGCAAAAGGTTACTTATAGTTTAGTTGGGGCATCATGGTCGGCACAGGGCCGAAGGGCCTCTTCCTTTGGTGTACTTTCTTTTGTTCTTTGTTCGCATCTTGGACAGTATTGCATCGGCCTTGTACTTGCTGGAAACCCTGCCTATCTCGGCCGCCTACATTAAGTTGTGGACAGATGGAGATGTATGCCGATCGAAGGTCAAGAAAATAATGCTGACAGGGTGGCACTAAGAAAAGGCAGCGCAAATGCAATCATAGTTCCAAGCAGCGAGGAGAGAACCTGTGAAGTTGGGGTTCTATTCAGTGGGGGCCGTCTCATAGTGGAATGGTGGTGGTGACTGTAATTGTTTCAATAGGTATATGATGTCCACCCACCTGAGCGCGGAATAACGAGGATGGTTTGAGGCATGAATCGACCATGATGACGTGAAAATATTACTGAAAGGAAAGACAGTGGACAGGCAATGGCAGGCATTTACAAACGAATAGATCCAAAAGTTGTGCATTCCTGTTTGGCGCAAGAGTGCTCAGGGAATTGTGGACAATTATGGCTTACCAGGGGAATTATGATAGTATCAGATTCAAGAAAGAAGCATACACATTGAAAAGAAAATGAAACAGGCCTGAGGATTTGGAGCAGTGCAAAATTCAGCAAAGGAGGACCAAGGGATTGATTAAGAATGGAAAATAGGGTATGAAAATTAACTAGCGAGCAACATCAAAACTGACTGTAAAAGTTTCTATGTATGTAAAAAAAAAAGATTGACAAAAAACAATGTAGACCCCATACATTCCGAAATGCGAAAATTCATAATCGGGAACAAAGAAATGGCTGGTGAATTAAATTTGTACTTTGCTTCAGTCTTCACAAAGGAAAACATGAATAATATAGCAGAAGTGCTGAGAGAAACGTGTTTTAGTCAGGATGTGAAGGATATCAACATGAGTACAGAAATGGTTTTGGGGAAACTGATGGGATTTAAGGTGGATAAATCTCCAGATGCTGATAATATTTACCCCAGAGTACTTAAGGACGCGGCCCTGGAAATAATTGTGCAATTGAAGTTTATTTTCCGAGATTCTTTGTGCTCTTGAGTGGTCCTACAGATTGGAGGTTCGCTAATATAAGCCCACTATTCAGAAAGAGAGGGAGAGAGAAAACATGGAACTATAGACCAGTGAGCCAAACGTCGGCACTGGGAAACATGCTGGAGTTTGTTATCAACGATTTCATAACTCCATGTGTTGTAATCAGAGAAAGTCAGCATGGATTTACCAAAGGAAAATCATGCTTGACGGATCTATTGTTTTTTTTAAGGATGTTACCAGTAGAGATGACCGAGAAGAACCAGGGGATTTGTTTTTTTTAGACTTGCAGAAGGCTAATGACAAGGTCTCACATAGCAGACTGTTATGTAAAGTTAAAGCACATGGTAATGGAGGCACGCCCCTTAGAAAAAGTATCATGTGGACGACCTTGTCATGGGAAGGAGATTGTGTGGTGGACCAGACCAGGTACCAGGGAGATTTGTGGAGATGACACAGCAGTCCTCACTGTGCCGTCGACTGAAGAGGCATGTTGATTCCTTACACAAGAAAGTGGAACCAAGCCCCTGGCGACAAACAAATAGGTCGCAGGTTCAGTTTGTATGTATTAGCAACTGCAACAGATATTCTGCAGCCTGTGATGGGGCTACGGCCACACCTGGCTTTGGTGGCGCAGGTAGAGGATGGCGCGGGCAAGAGCCTAGTTCCTGTGGTGTTAGTACATCTCTTCCATCAGTGCATCCTGTGCCGTTGGCTCTTGTTTGAAGAAACCCCGACACAGTTCTGACATGCAACAAATGTCCAGGAGTCTCTGAACTGGCTGATGTTATAAACTTACTTTCCTTGCTGGTCCTCCTGCAATGTTGTTGCTTAACTGCCTATGTATTAGGTGTTTTACTTTGCGTTTTACTATGGATAGTCGAAGGGATTAGGCAGAATGGAGTGTGGAAGTGTTCACGGTTTAAGGGGCGATGCTTCGTGGGCCTCTTGAATGGTCTGGAATCAATGGTGCGAGCGCATGAACTTTGCAGTATCAGAAGCGAGGACGCACATCCTCAGTGCTGCAAGGCCTGTTAGGAGCAGACCTATAAAGATGTGCTGTTGAACACGTGGTTGCATACATTTTTTTTTCTCAAACAATAAATCATTTAGTTTGTTACTTGCGGCATTGTGTTGTTTCCAATTATTATAGTAATTAATAACCGTGAAGATTCCTGCCAGTGAAATAAAAAACAGATATTCTCTTCAATGATTGTTTTTATTACTGCTGCCAAAACATGTTTTCAATGTCCTGCGGCACTATTAGTCCATTTGTGTCCAATGTAACATATGGCTGTTTATGTTAAACCGTTTGGAAATAAAGGCTGGCAGAATTTCATCTGTTTTACCTTCTACTCCCTTTGTCCCAGCTCATTGTATAATACAGAATCATTGCTTTTTCCAAATACAGTTTGCGTCAATAAAACAATATTGGTCCTCTCTTTGTATCCGTTATTATGCTAAATGCCACGATCTTTTCATCTGGAGTTTTGTTTCATACAGTAAATTGCTTTCTGCTGCACCAGACTGCCCATTATTGTACATTATCTGACATTTTTTAATCCAGCAGTCATTCAGAACTTGCTGCATCCAGTCAAAACTAAAATATTGTGGACAGAATGTTAGCCATCCCTTTCGCAACAGCGAATCCCCACCGGCCACCCAACCGCCACCCCTCACAACTTGCTGTCGTTTGAAAAGTCTGGCTTTTTGAACGTACTTATGCTTTCATCTGTTGCACTGTTCTAACAAAGTCGTTTATTCCGTCCCATTGTAAATAAGTACTTCCAGAACACCCATGCAAACTACCCATTTTACTCGTTAGTCACACATTTTAACTCAACCAATGGCTCTTTCAATTGACCCCTTCTCAACCTCTCCACACCTGTCACATAACTTCCATGTTAATACGATTAAAGGTGGCATTTAGCTTCTATTTTACAATTACATTTTACCTACCCTGCAATTATTCTCTTCACTGCTCTTTGTTTAACATTTAGCATCGTGTTGCGTTGTGTGAACTAACTGACACATGACCCGTGAACTCTTTCTTTGATATTTACTGTTCGCTATCTCGTTTCACAACAAGGGAACGCCTGCTGCTGCGAGCGCCACCTATTCCTTCCTCCTCGTCTGTGGCCGAATAAGATCGAGATGCCTCAATGGAGATGCTTATTAGAAAGGACAGTTGGAAATGGAAGAATGCTCTTTCTTCGACCAACTTAGATATTCAATCGGTCATGCCAGATCACCCTGTAATTTGATCATTTTTCACAAAAAAAACGCGATCATAGAACGCTGAATATTGATGCATAAACGAAGCTTACACTTCAGACCATTAAGATTGAGTTTCATCAAACAACGTGAAAAGGAACATTCGTGTCATTTGAGAAATACGGGAAAGTGAACGTTAAACCTGCATTTGGATTCGGAACCAGAGCAAATCAGATTCGATACAAGGCAAAATTGTCAATTATATACCATTAATAATAGTTTGAGAAAGATATACATAGTGTAGATAGATAGACAGACAGGCGGACAGACAGACAGACAGTTTGACGGAAGGACAGACGGGCAGACGGACCAACAGAGGGATAGATAGATAGATAGATAGATAGATAGATAGATAGATAGATAGATAGATAGATAGATAGATAGATAGATAGATAGATAGATAGATAGATAGATGGACAGATAGATAGACAGATAGATAGACAGATAGATAGATAGATAGATAGATAGATAGATAGATAGATAGATAGATAGACAGACAGACAGACAGACAGACAGACAGACAGATAGATAGATAGATAGATAGATAGATAGATAGATAGATAGATAGATAGATAGATAGATAGATAGATAGATAGATAGATAGATAGATAGATAGATGGATAGATGGATAGATGGATAGATGGATAGATAGATAGATAGATAGATAGATAGATAGATAGATAGATAGATAGATAGATAGATAGATAGATAGATAGATAGATAGATAGATAGATAGATAGATAGATAGATAGATAGATAGATAGATAGATAGATAGATAGATAGATAGATAGATAGATAGATAGATAGATAGATAGATAGATAGATAGATAGATAGGCAGTTAGGCAGACAGAGAGACAGGCAGACAGACATGCAGTTAGGTAGACTGTCACATAAAATATTCAAGAAATATGCATATGGTATTTATAACTACATTTTAACGTCCAAAGAAAGAACATTATCAATACAGATAAATTTATTTTATTTGACACAGCGGCAGAGAAAACATTGTAAGTGACAAATTGTGTTCTCAATGAGCACGGCATAGAGCCAAATGTTAAATGTAGCAGTGGATGTAGGAAGGGGGAGCGCTTTGGAGGGCATAGCGCCAAGGCAGCTGATCGTGCGTCTGCAAATGGTGGAGCAATTAAAATCCCGGATGCTCATGAGGTCACTGTTGCAGCACAATAAATGTCTTAACTGCACTATTATTGTTGGTTGTTCCACAGATGAACAGGAGCCATGCCTGTGGGATTGGGGAGCAATAATGGGGATGTTAAAATGCCTGTCATGCAGGGTATGTGTGTCACCATGAAAAACAGTGATGAGTGAACGGAATGTGGAGCAACTGACAATACTGTTTTTGGAAGAACACAAACTGTTCTTCAGGAGGATTCAGTTCAGTCAGCAGAGCATAGGGATGTCCTCACTGGTAACAGAAATATGGACGGACCTTTTGGCAGATGTCGGTTGCTGCTGGGTTGCGAAAGTCTGTTCCTGCCAAGGATGTTGTTCGAGGGTTTTGCATAATGGAATTGGTATTAGTGGCTCAGCAAAGGGTAAAGTACAATTCTGATGTTGTGGGGCATTAGTTTCATCCTCAATCTATGCCTATGGACATCGATGTCGCCTCTGGCTAAGGATTCAAGCGGATCCAAATATTAACTTTCAGTTTTGTGATCCTTCCCCATACTTAATCAATAGCAGGAGTCGCCCGATTATGCATCACAGAACTTGGAACATGTTGTGATGATTCGTGTACTTTCAGCAGCCTTGGGCAATCGGAGCTATTGGAAGGCAGAAACTTTCAGTTGTGCACAAGAGATAATTTGGCAAGTCTGAATGTACATTAATTAAATATGATTTAAACATATCACACAGAGTAAAACCATTTAGCTGAATGCATGTAACAGCTTGATGTTCATGATGTATTTAACAACTGTTGTAATGGAGCAAAACACGATTCAAAATGTTATTAATTGAACGAGGAAACTCACCAGGTACAGCAACAGCAGCGAGAACTGGATAGTAGATTTTTTGTATCTTCCGAATAGAAAAAAGTATTCTTGCCACTGATTGATGATCTCTTTCCATTATTGTAGTCTCTTTCGCAATCTCTGTTCATCGGGTTAGTCCAGTTCATGTATGAACGTTCTCGTTGACTCTATGGAACATCACAGTGAGCTGATTCCTTTAATATACGTTGTGAGATGTCTCTGCAGACACATCTTGACTCCATGGATACACTGATTAATTACAGCCACTGAGCAAACAGGCGGTGTTAACTCATTCTTCAAAAATGACTGCTGAATTAGAGATCAAAATTGCACGCAAATTAAATAGGCATGAATAAAGTTAACAGATCTCTGAATATTATCGACAAATATCTCAGCAAGCATAAATAAAATGTTAAGAGTGGTGTGACGTACAGACCATATATTTTCGTACAATTTCACGAAGACACGGTTCTTCACGCCAGAGTCAGAAAATACATTTTTATGTCCTAAAAATCAAAATAAATGAAAAGTTTGGGACAGTTCGTACTGAGAGTGACACCTGAGTAAGATTCATCGTTCTGTTCTGCACACGCAGAAACGTCACACTGCACTAATAGAATGAATGTCAATATATTATTCGCATGACAAGTGAAAGAGTGGTACAGATGTCACTGACATTGCAGCCCTGGATTCACATGTTCGTTCTTCACATGTATGTCCTCGCATTAACTGCATGGAAGAATCATGGAGTGTTTATATAATAATGGGTCGTGTCACCGAATGGAAATGTTGTTACAGAGACTCAAAGTTGGTGGTTGGTTCAAAGCATTGGAACAAAGCTGGAACAAAGCATTCATGGATGGAGACACATAGAGAATCTTTGCTTTCAGAAACAACACACAAGCCATAAATGTCATCTTTTCCATTAACCAGGGCACGGGTTAGGGGCAAGCTACTGCCTGGTAATTGGATGTTGCCATTTAGATGCATAGAAGGGAAATTATTTTCCGGGATGATATATTTAAAGGAGTTACTTTCAGTATGAATGAAAAATAAATTACCTGTGCAGAACACCGCAAACATGCAGTCATTGAGCAGGGAGTAAATAGTCCCCATAAAGGGAAGGTACGTTTGGTGGCAACGTTACTAAAACCAGGAACTGTTGTTTGTTGCTTGCTGGTTTTGTGGTTCTTTGCAGAAAGTTATTCAAGGATCAGTCAGATGACTGCGTCTCTGAGCACTTCCCGGCAGCACAATGCTGATGAAGTGAATCTCGTGAAAACACGGACTACAAATTTCTTCAAGCATTCGGAACTAAATATAATGAAACGTTCCAAGCGAGATCCAGCCAGGAGAAGACACAATCCATCCCTGGCCTTCACAGTGGCAGCTGCAATATCTAAGTGACACGATTGCCTTTCAGAAATGCAAATACTTCAGTGAATATGCATCAGAGAAGAATGCACATTTAACGTTATTCACTGGTTCAAACAACTGACGAGTCAAATGTTGGAGTCGGGGTCAGTTTCTTATTCAAACCCACATTCTGACTGGAGAGCCTAATTAATATTCCCACAAGGGAAAGTTGCAAATTTACTTCATTTCTGGCAGGCAAAATACAATATTTTTCCATGCAGTGATAGAGAAGGAGAATCGCTGAGTAGAAAAAAAGGACATTTTTCAAAGCGATGTTCTCAGAACTCAAAGTTCCATCCTTTGTTCGAGTAAAAAGATGCAAACAAATATTTAAACGGCGGATGCAGTGGCATACCAGTGTTGCCACTAGAATAGCCATCCAGAGACCCAGGCTATCTTGAAAGAAATCTTAGAAACCCTACAGCACAGAAAGAGGCCATTCGGCCCATCGAGTCTGCACCGACCACAATCCCACCCAGACCCTACCCCATATCCCTACATATTTTACCCACTAATCCCTCTAACCTACGAATCCCAGGACACTGAGGGCAATTTTAGCATGGCCAATCAACCTAACCCGCACATCTTTGGACTGTGGGAGGAAACCGGAGAAACCGGAGCAAACTCACGCAGACGCCAGGAGAATGTGCAAACTCCACGCAGACAGTAATCCAAGCCGCGAATCGAACCAAGGTCCCCGGAGCTGAGGAGCAGCAGTGCTACCCACTGTGCTACCGTGCCGCCCTGGGAGGCTCTGGGACAGTAATGCTCTGGGAACCGTTCTTCCAATCCCACCATGGTAAATGATGACATTTGAATTAAATAATAATCTGGAATTAAAAATCAAATTAGGACCATGAAAGCAATGTGTTTCAACAGTACCCTTTCGGTAAGTAAGGAAACATGCTGTCCTTACCAAGTCTACAGCAATGTTGTTGACCTTTAAATGTTGCCATGGACGCCAACATTCCATGAAGGAATAAAGTAGAATAATGAAGAAAAAAGTAGCATCTGGCGAACTTAGTAAATCTAGTTTGTATCTGCCTATATGAATGGTTTCAGTAATCAAGAAAAATACACGCCCACAACTCTGAATTAGTGCAGCATTTGTGCCATGGGGAAGTCTTCAGATCGTCGTTTGTCCAAATTTTCCTTACAAACTACTTATCTATTTACAATGTGTGTTTTCTGAAAAGTTGCATATAACACACACCGTTCCGTGTTTCCAATTGTTTGCTACATCACCAGTGAACAAAGGCAAAAGAAAGAAATCCGGCACGGGGGTGATTCAAAGTTGCTTCAATTTACCTCCGAACTCGTTTTTCCACATGTTGGGACTTGTACCACTAGAATGACCTTTATTAAATAGTTCTCACCCTTTTTGGTGCCTGGAATGGACTGATTCTGGTATAGATCAAATTGTGGAACAATAGCAATCTCTGAGTGCTTTGTTGTGCAGTTGTTTTTATCTCATTGTGTGTCTCAATATGTGTCCAAATTAATCATGCCCCAGTAAAGTTAAAAATGGCAAAGGTTACGCCAACACGAACAATGGGCAAAAGAGACCCATCACCTGCAGCAAGTGTTATGCCTGTTGATTTTACTAATTGTTGTAATTATACATTGGTTTATCACGTTGAAAACGTGTTAAAATAATACCACTGAAAAAAATAAAAATATTTTACTGGCCTCGTAATTAAAATTAAAGTAAACATTCAGAACAAAGGAACATTGAAGCTGAAGCAAGGAATTCGGCAGTCGAGATTTAGATCCCACTCAGGGAGGTCGTGGCAGATCATGCAGTACATCTTCGACGTTTCCCCACTCATTCCATATTCAGAGATGTCCATTTGATTTAGATTTCTAACCTTTTTATGATTTGAATAGGACGTTTGAATGACGCACCACTATCTCAGCGAAAAAGAAACATTGTCTGTACCACATTCTTAAATGGCCTGACCCTTATTCTGAGACTCTGACAGATTATTTTGGACTCATGAACAAGGGGACGCTCTGTATGCATCCAGCATACATAGCAAAAATGTACTAAGTTTCAATAGGATCACTTCACATTGTTTAGGAATCGAAAGAGTGTTGTCCGATTTTCCTGGACCAGAGCACGAAACGGTTACAGAAGATTTCGTATTCGTGACGGGTCTACAGGTGTAAGATCCGTTTTTCACAGAAGCTGTACCCCCCTGTCCCCCCCGCCCCTCCCCCCCCCCAACCCCCACCACCATGTTTAATTGTAAGACCCATGATTGGTTCAATGTAGCTTGCTTTTCCAGTTAATACTGTGGACATGACACCCATGTAATGAACTGCATTCTTCATCAGGAATAATAGCGTCCAGCGAACATGAAATATGAATCACGAAACCACACACAAAACGCACCTTTGTTACACGGGGTTTCCGAAATAAATTGTAAAATAAATGTTCAGCGGGTTTGTGGGTTTAAGATTAATTTTCGTTCCGTGTAAGTACTACAAATTATTATTTTGAATCTGGTGGATACAATTATCCTTTGATGGTGAGGAGTGTTTCAGAAAAAAATCATTATTTCTTTGAAATTAAGAATGTTATCAAGCTTATTACTATCTGTAATGAGAACCTGAAAGACTGGGGAAAGAACAGCATCTGCGGCAACATCTGTGAGAAGAGATACATGGTTAAAGTTTCGAGATAATTTTCCTCTTCTTTAAAGCTGAGGAGAGGGGGGACTGCGATCGGTTGCATGCAGTTGAACAATGTTGCGTTTTCTGGAGGTCCACGCTGATATGTTGCATACTCTTGAAATGTGATGTGCTGTATGCAACTGAAATGTGATGTGTTGAATGCAGGTGGATTGTGATGGGTTGTATGCGTTTAAATTTTGATATTAGATCAAAAAAGGTTGAGTACTTGATTCGACTGCACCCCACGTTCACCTGAGCTGAACTTTCAGATCTGAATCTCGCAATGAAAATATTTGCCTCGCGAGATCACTTGAAATGTTCACTGGGTGAATATTTTCACTGTACTCCATTGATGCTGCCCGGATACAGCGTAAAGTAAAACACAGAAACAACAATATGCCTGTTGTGACAACGACAGTACTCATCAATAAGTCTGTGGAGTACCAGATGCCGTATCGAGTGAGTGGAGACTCGCCCAATGAGGAACAGCCAGCCGGGGATTTTTAGCCTGTAGCTGTGCCCAGATCGGATTTGTAGGTCACGAGTTGAGGATTACATGGCTGTAAACTGTGGGAGCGGTCTTTTCCTTTGGGGCACAATAAAAGGTGTTGGGGACGGCATTTGGCTGAAGTATTACATTGGTGTCGAGGAGAAAACAATGCATTTTCCTCCAGCATTCCTTGCAGACAAACTCTAAACATCAAGAATTTATCTGGTCAGAAAAAATAATTATGCATCTTTTCGGGAAACTTGAACCCTATCACACCATTGGGGGAAGACTGGGTCCAATACACTGCATGCATTATTTCGTCCGTGCTAACAACATTGAAGGAGACAAGAAAAGAAAACTTGACATCGCTAACAGCATGCCGGGCCCCGACTTTCAGTTTAGTAATACGCCGAACCTCTCCTGACGCCCCAAATCAAAAAGCTTAATGAGCTGGTAGGCCTGATGAAAATCCACGACAACCTGAACTCCCCTTCAATATTCCAGAGATATTGCTTCAATATTGCTTGGGGATCCCCTGTGGAATCTGCCACTGAGTTCTTGGCCAGGTGGCAGAAACTTGTTGAACACTGCGGAATTGGATAATCTCTGAATGAAATGTTGTGGGACAGATTTGTATTTGACATAAAAGACCTAACCACTCAAAGGTCGCTCTTGGCAGAATCCAATGTGGACTTTATAAAGTCCATTGAGGTAGCCTTGTCAATTGAACATGCCACACAAGGGGATCAGTAGTTACAAGGGGCATCAGCCAGCTATATCTTTGAGCCGGGGGTAGGCATCACATGCAAACAGTACTCAATGCAGAGCACTTGTGTCAATCAGGGATGAAAAATACCCATTCATTATCGGAATCTAAAGGCATCACTAGGTAGTCAATGCCAGCACGAAGAGTATTAAAGAACATGCTCCAAAGCGTTGCACTTGATAGCTGAATCACTGCTGCAAGCGTTGTCGAAGTGCAAAACCACGGTGATGTTTCAGAAATGGGAAATAAAAATGTGCTGCCTAAGAAGAAAGCCAAAGCTATTCTCTGTATTTAACTTACAGGTATCCCCTTTTACAGAGACAGGGACACTACAACTAAATCGTATTATAACAACTGGGAATGGTTGAGTTACGTAAATGGTCATCTCTTGAAGATGAAGGTGGATACTGGCGTCGCAGTCTCCATTATCAGAGAACAGACCTGTAAGCACTTCCAATCGGGGATCCAATGCCTGAGTTTGGAAGTTTTGAAGGACCAGCTAAACACCTACACGCGGGAAGATTTACAAATAAAAGGCACCACAGTGGCCGCAGTGACATCTAGACAGCAATCAGATCGGCTGCCATTCATTGGTGTCCGGGGGAATGGACAAAGCCTGCCTGAGGTACAATTGGGTCCTGCAGATTACAGTTGTCTAACCTGCTGAAGATCTGCAGGCGAGGCATGTGGGGACTGTACGATGATATCAGGAGATACCCTGGAGCTTTTCAGGAGGGACTGGGGAAAATAGAAAGAGTCAGGGCCAAGATCTACGTTGACACTAATACTCCACCTGGGGTATTTCAGATCTAAACCAATCCCAAAATCCAGGCGAGAGAACGTGGAAACTGAACGAACGCGCCTTGAAGTCTTGGGTACAATAAGACCTGTGCAAATTACAGAATGGGCTTTGCCCATCCTACTGCTCTTCAGTTCGTCTTAATTAAATAACTGTCAATCGGGTATCCAAACTCGTTCTTGTACTCCATGCCCAAGATTGAAGAATTGTACGCCACGTTAACGGGTGGCAAGCTGTCCTGCAATTTGGACATGAACCACGCCTATCCTCAACTTGAATTGGACGAGTTACCCTGAAATATCTGTGACTTTCAACACACAAAAAGGACTGAACGAATATACCCGTTTACCCTTCGGGATCTCAACAGTATGTGCGTGGGTCCCATCAGCGTGTGTCATCTTCCGAAGGATACTAGTGAACACCCTTCATGGGCGAGACAAAGCAGCAGTTTCCTTAGATGATTTTTAGGTCACGGGGGAATTAGAAGAGGAACAACTGCCGAACCTAGAAGAAGTATTGCAGGATTTCCAGAGCGGGAGTACGCTCGATGGGGAAGAAATGCGTTTTCCAAACAGCTGAAGTAACCTATTTAGGCAGCCAAGTAGATGGAAGGTGGTTACATCCAGTGGAGGATAAATTAAAAGCCATCAAGGAAACATCAACCCAACTAACAGCACGGAATTCAATACTTTTTGGAGTAAGTAAATTATTACAGAAAATGTATCCTGAATTTGGCTTCGATGCTGCCAACTTGCATACCTTATTCCGAATATATCACAGATGGTCCTTGGAATCTCCGCAGGCAGTGGCTTCGTCTATAGTTAAACGCCAGTTACTGTCATTAACATACGGGCCCTTTTTGACCCGAAAAGTTTGATTCTAATTTATCTTGTCACCTCTCCCCATACAGAGTTGGTGCAGGGATGTCAATTGCTGAAAAGACAGATGGAGTCGCCCATCGTGTGTGGCTCCTGGACCTGTTGGATGCAGAATGATGATATCCTCAAATTGGGAAGGAAAAGCTGGTGGTCGTTTTTGGTATGAATAAGTGCCACCAATGCGTCTTAGGTGAATATTTTATAGTCATCGAACATAACGCCTTACTGGACCTCTTCTAATTGTACCGCACCGCACCGTACACAACAACATGTGTGGCTCCAACGTCGCTATTAATGGAATGTCGGTTCGTGAAAGTATGGACTTCCAATTCACAAACGTGGTGGATAGAATATTGTCCCAGAAGGAGAATTGAAAAAGAAACTTTGATTCGAAAAGGTCCAAAATAACTTACGCAACGGTTGACCTGATTCATTTAAGGAACTTTCAGCAGGGCCCCGCATGTATCCCTGCAATCGTTTGGGTGAAAAAACGATCAGTATCCTAAAAGGCCAAAGTTCAGAATACCAACCGGAAGAAGCACAGAGGCCACCTCATGGTCAGGTTCTCGATGCGCGAGGCATCCCACCACTGGCCATGGAGATAGGCCTTGCCAATGACTGTCCACAGCTTAAAGGTTACTCCGAGTTCCCACTCTGGATAGTAATGGCATGGACTCTGAAATGAGCGCTGAAGAAGTGGGCCTCCAGGCTGAAGTGGAACCTGAGCAGGATGTTACCGAGACCTCAAGGACCCCAGCAGATCATCAGTATATATTTCTGTGCGCTTCCTAGAGTCGGAGCTTCCTTATTGAGAGAACTGAGGCTCGCAAAGTGGGGTGCATCCAGCGGGTTTTTGAAACATGTACCTTTACCAGGAGCAGGCTTGTAGATGCCGAGGTGAGAGCTGTCTGACTATAAGCTGCAGGAGGAACAATTAACTTTGATACACAAAAAAAATGTTGGTGACGCTGAACTCGCGTTTGGCTGAATTACGACAGTAGCATTCCAATATGTCGTTTTAAGTCTCTTTATGGCCTTGTTCCACCTAGCACTTCACTTCATTATGCTTGCCTTCCCTATTACTGCATGCGAGCTTTTTATAATTTATGTACCAATATTCTGAATCTCTCCCTGCTGCAGGTATCTGCAGTCTTTCCTCGTTTGATTAATATTCAGTTACTATAATCTTTCTAACAAAGTGTATAACATTACATTTTCCTACATTTCAGTACAACCTCCTGGGTTTTAACGATTCACTTACCCTGTCTATATGCCTTTGTACACTCTTTGCGCAACCCTCACTACAAGGTATCCTCACCACTTGAATAGATATATAATTGGGAAGTGCTAATGATCAGATAGGGGTTACAGTGTGTATGTAAGCCTATTTATAACTAACAAATCAATGTTAACTTTTTTTTCTTTTTTTGAAGAGCTTGAGAAAGGGTATTACAGAGATTTGTACCTGGGATGGATGCTAGTTGATGGAGAAATGGCAGTGATGGTGTGGGGGTGGCCATGGAGCTAGTTGCAGAAGTGGGGAAATGAGACAATGAAGCTATTGAATCGTCTATTACATAAATAAAAATGTATCAGAATCGCAGATTTGATACTGGGAAGGAAAGACAATAAAGATGTGATGGTCTGAGGAGGTGTGAGAACACACTCTACACACTCTTATGTGATATTTCGTCGAAAGCCTTCTGAAAGTCCAAATAAACAAAAACCACTGGCTTCTCTCATCATCTCCACGTTTTCGAACTCTATCTCTACTCAAACTGATCTCCTTCAATTGCTCCCTTTCACTAAACCGTGTGCTCCCAAACGTTTCTGATACTCTATTTGTGCCCTCCTTTGTGAAGACAGAACAAACGTATGGATTCAGGTTGTCGTCTATTTCTTTGTTTCTCATTATAAATTCCCCTGATTCTATCTGTAAGGGACCTACAATTGTCTTCCCCGAAATTTTTCTGCTCATAAACTTGTATAAATATATACAGTTTGATAAAACGTTACCTGACAAGCTCACACTCGTACTCTATTTCACAGTTCTTAACCAGTCCTTTCGTCGGTATTTGTTGAATTGTATCTGTTCACAATACAAAGAACAAAGAACAATATAGCACAGGAACAGGCCCTTCGGCCCTCCAAGCCCGCGCCGCTCCCCGGTCCAGGATTGAATCCTGAATCCAGGATTCCCGCCCAATTTTCCAGCCTATCTACATACCAATATCCTATCCACCGAGCTGTCCCCCACAGCTACGATGCTTTGTTCATTACAACCTATTAACTCAACCCCACCCCCCCCCATTCCAGACCATGTGATCTCCAGGGAGAGGGCTGCCCTGCAGGGTCTGCTGTTTTTCTTACCAATATGTCTGCCTCTCCCAGTTTCCCTTGGAAGCCATCGTTTGGCCGCCTCTCCAGTTTTATTTTTCGCCAGAGAGTAATTCGCAATTGTTGCAGTTTACAAGTGTTCTCCTTGAATGTTTGTCATTGCCTATCACCGTCACCGGTATAAGTCAGGCTTCCTAATCTATCATTGCCAACTCGTGCCTTTAATCATTGCAGTTCATTTTTAAAGCGTATGATTTAGGAGCATATTCTCAGCATCAACTAGGTCACTCTTGATCTTATTGAAAATATCTGTCATGTTGTGGTCGCTTATCACCAACTGTTCTCTCACAACTAGGTTACCAACTGTTCCTTTATAATTCTACAATGCACAGTCTTGGATGGTCTGTTCTTTAGTTGGCTCCTCAACATATTGGTCCAGAAAGCATCCCGTATATACTCCATTTATGCCTCTTGTACGGTATTGTGACAAATTTGATTAGCCCAATCTATATGCAGATTAACATGACTCATAATAACAAATGTTCCGTTTGTGGATATATCTGTCATTGCCCGTTTAATGTCAGTCCCAACATCACCACAACATTTTGGGGGCTAATATACAATACTTCCTAAGCTTTTTCGCCCACTTATTTTTTCTTAGCTCTATCCATATATCTTTCACATTAACGGAATTAATATCCTTCCTCAGCGTGGTGTTTATTTCCACTTTAATTAGCAAAGCAAATCCAACGCCTTCACCTTTTTACGTTCCAAAATACTGAATACCCCTCGATGTTCAGTTCCCATCACCCTGTAAGCATCTCTCCGAAATCCCGAATACAGCCTACCAGTATACATCTATTTGTGCAATACTTAATCACGGTATTGTGAATGCTCCGACATTAAGACACAGCACATTTAGGCTCGTCTTTTTCACATTACTGTTGGTGTTTGCACTATTTCTCATTGAAGAACTGCTTGAATTTGCCCTTACTTTCTCTGCATATGCTATTCTCACTCCTCTTCTGTCTTTTTTGTGATTGATTTCCCCTCATCTGACTCCATGCATAGTTCGCATTCCCATAAATTTTAGACTAACTTTTCCCCAACCCCTCTAGCAAATACTCCCCCTTGGATATCGTTCCTGACCCTGCCCAGGTATAATCTGTCCTGTTCGTAAAGGTCCCACCTCCACCAGAACTGCTGCAATTTCCACAGCAATCTGAAACACTCTCCCTCTCACGATCGCTGCAGCCATGTATTCATCCTATATATCCTGTCATTTCTACTCTGACAAGCACGTGGAACTGGTATTAATCCTGAGATCACAGGCTTTGAAGTCCGGAATTTTAAAACTTACTTCGTAACTCCATATAATTTGCATTTAGTACCTCATCCTATTTTATCCTATCTAATTGGTACTAATGTGTACCAGGAACACTGATTGTTCACCTTCCCACTCTACAACGTGCTGGAACCGCCCCAAGGCATCCTTAGCCCTAGCACAAGGGAGGCAAAATATCATCCTGAAGTCTTGGTTGCGGCCACAAAAACGCCTGTCTTTTCCCCTTACAATTGAATCCCCCATAACGATTGCATTCTCACACTTTTATTCTCCTCCCCTTTTCAGCAGAACCAACCGTGGTGCAACGAATTTGATGTTGCTGCTTTCCCCTGAAAGGTCGTTCCCTTCAACGGTATCGTTGTTTTTCAGGAGAATGGCCACAGGACAATCCTGCACTGCCTCAGACTCTTCCTCTGCCTGCTGGTCACCAATTCCCTCACTGCCTTGGGAGTCTTAACCTCCAGTGTCGTCTCCTCTTGTACAGCTATTGCATTTGAAGTACTCACCTATATGTTTCTGAAATGTAGTGCGGACTTCCCCTTCACCGCCCTGTGCAACATTGAGTCCCAGACTTTGAACATCCTCAGGGTGAAAATGTTTTTCCTCGATTGCGATTGAAATCCCCTGGCCATTCCCATAATTTATCCCCCCGGTCATGGTCCGGCTACTATGGGAAACATTCCGTCCTATTTACTCTATCTATGCCACCCATAATTCTGTGCACCTCGATGATGTTCCTCCCAGCCTTCTCTGCTCAAAGGAAAACAATCCAGATCATCTCGCAACACTTGAGAGTGCAAAGTCTCCTGATCACGTTCAACTTGAAACCTGTTGCAGTGCAATCGCATCCTTCTTATATTGTCGCGACCACATTTGAAACAAATAATCTTTTGGCACTACATGCAGTAAGATCCACTGCCACAGTCTGTTACCACAAACAGACAACTTATAATGTGTGATGGCACAAGGGACTCCCGAAACCTTAAACTACCGCCCGAAGTCAACAGACATTTCCATCGTCCACCCCTCTTCCGCTCCGATTCCGTGGCGGGCGGGCCGGTAAACGTCCGGCGAATCCGATAAAGAACAAAGTCACAACAACACAGTCCCATACCCTACTTCACAAAATCGATAAGTAACTGAATGATACTTATTATTTAACGAACAGAAATTGACAAAATATGATCTCTGAATTATAAATTAAAACACAATGTTGAGTGAACTTTTTACCTTCTTTTCTCAATTCATGAGACCTCATAGAATCATAGAAACCCTACAGTGCAGAAGGAGGCCATTCGGCCCATCGAGTCTGCACCGACCACAATCCCACCCAGGCCCTACCTCCACATATTTACCCGCTAATCCCTCTAACCTACGCATCACAGGACTCTAAGGGGCAATTTTTAACCTGGCCAATCAACCTAACCCGCACATCTTTGGACTGTGGGAGGAAACCGGAGCATCCGGAGGAAACCCACGCAGACACGAGGAGAATGTGCAAACTCCACACAGACAGTGACCCGAGCCGGGAATCGAACCCGGGACCCTGGAGCTGTGAAGCAGCAGCGCTAACCACTGTGCTACCGTGCCGCCCGTAATTTATATTATAACGTATTTCATAACGTATTTTATAACGTATTGCATTTTATATTATAACGTATTTTATAACGTATTGCATTTTATATTATAACGTATTTTATAACGTATTGCATTTTTTCCAACAGTAATTATTGTTAATTCCACAAACGGTTTGTTATTTAAACATTGAATTTCACTTGATGCATGGCGAAGCAATCGACTCTGTTTTTTTGTTACTGATTTGAAATCTCATCAGTTATCTTGCTCAGGGATCCTGGTCTCAACGCACCTCAGATTGTCCCTCAAACTTTTTGCCATTGTGCCCTAGAATTAATCGCCCCTCTCGTTTTCCTCTACGTCGAACATTTCCACTGGTTTGGGTTAATGCACATGCATTTTCAGTCTCGGTCATCTTACTTCCACTCGATCAACTCACTTACTATCTGCCCTCCACCCCCAAAAAGAAGCCCCACACCCCATTTTTAGATGAGCTTTGTGAATGAATGCCTGCGTTTAAGTTTGCGAGCAACCAGACACAGATTCAGCCTGAGTGGCGACATCGGATAGGGCAAGGGGAATGTGAATTGTGATTTTCCGTGGGAGAGGGGACGGGGGGCGGGGGGCGGGGGGCGGGGGGACCGGGGGTCGGGGGAGGGGGGGGGCGGGGAGTGTGGCAGATGATGGCAGGATGATGCGATGATTCAAATACGCTGATCCCGAATGTGGTTGGCTGTCCAATCTGATACAGGGAATATACCGTTTTGACTTTCAAATATCAAAGTGGTGACCATGATGTGCCGAGGGAATGTCGGGAGAAAAAAGAGAGTGCGTATTCCGTGCCATTCGCTCGGTGCTCCGCTCGGATCAGTGATCAGCTCTCAGCTGTCGATTTGTCTCAGCAAAGCAGGTAATTTGCTACAGTCAAAACGTTCGTTATTCATAACTATATTAAATAATGTTAAACTCATCGCAGACAGTCAACTGACTATCATTGGTATTGAAGCCGCGGAATCCAAAAATCAAAACAGGTTACTGGAACCAGTTTGTTTAGCGACAGAAATTAATTTAATTCTCCATGGATTCGTGATAATTATGTCTCATGGGAGGGCATCATTGTTTCAATAAAACGGGAGTCACTTCTATAAGTTATGAATTGGTAACACCATCAACAGGGAACAGTAGCTCAACTGAGAGTTATTGGAGGGATTGGAACAGTAGTTTGAAACATTACAATAATTGATCTGTATCTGAGAGCAATAATTTAGAACGGCTCAGCAATGGATGAGAATCTGAGAACAATCGATTGGAATGATAGAACAATTGATGAGAATCTGGGAACAATCGTTTGGAATGATACAGCAATGGATCAGGGTCTCAGAACAATAGATTCGAATGTTACAACGTTGGAAAGGGATTTGTTAGAGTAGCATCAGCTGACACTGCTGGTTGAATGGGCGGATCGAGTACGCACTTTATGTTATTCAATACCTTTATTATTCTATGCTCACACTGATTGGTATTCCTGGTGAGTTTCTCTGTCCAGTTTTGAAAGGCTTACATAACGATGATCTGTGCTGCTGTTCTTTCTCTATCAAGGAATGAACTACAAATTTATGATTTCTAAATTTGCGAATGATATTAAGATAGACAGGGAAGTAACTGTGAGGACATTAATGAAGACTGAACATACTGATAGGCAGTTTAAGAGAGGTATCAAAAATTTAGCAGCTGAACTTTCCTTATAGGTAAGTTGTGCACGTTGCAGGAAATCAAATCATTATCTTATTCAGGTGGATAGATTGTAGTACTTTGTTGTATCGAGGCATTTCTGCTCCAGTACATGACAAAAAAAATTGATAGTAGTTACAGCAAATGACTAGAAAATGATATTGTCATAGAGTCATAGAATCGTCCAACACAGAGAATACCCTTCGGCTCACCGAGTCTGCACCGACAGTAACTACCACCACAATCGCACTAATCCCATTGTCCAGCGATTGTTCCATATCCTTTCCGTGTTACAATGTATTAAGTGCTCATCCAAATAGTTTTTAAAGTTTGCAACATTTTCAGTTTCCACTATCTTCCCAGACAGTGCATTGCAGATTTCCACTATCCACTCTGTGAAAGGAATGTTCTCTGAAATCCCCTGTGAATCTGCTCCACCATACCATAGCACTATGCCGCCTCGTGTTTGGCCCCTCAACCCAAGGGGAACAGCTGCTTCCAATTCATCTTCTCCATGCCCCTCATAACCCTATGCACCTCAATCTTCCCTCAGACTTCTATGCACTAGAAAAAAGAACATCCAAAAGCATCTGGTCTCACCTTATAGTTCAGATGAACCATCCCAGGAAAAATCCTGTTGAATCTCTCCTGTACCCGTCCAGTGCAGTCACATCCACCATTACAGTGAGGTGATCAGAACAGCACACAAAATTCCAACTGTTTATTTCAAAGTGCATTGAATACAAAAGTAAATGAGTTTGTACCTGTTTCATCGGCCGTCCATGAGAACACATCTGGATGGTTTTGACAGTTTTAACTATGGTACACGAGGGGAAAAAATTTATACAAATTCTTTTGACGCAGTCCAGGGAAATAATCTCACATATGCAAACAGCGTATCGCCACTTGCTTACCAAGAATCTATCCATCTCTACCGTACCATAATTCAAAAGCCGCGGTTCCATCTGCTTTGGAGAAATGTTGTTCCGAAGACCAACGTTCCCCTGAGAGAGGACAACAATATATTCACCTCTGTCTTAATGGAAGACCTTTAATAGTAACAGTGAACCCTAGTTCTTGCTCCTCCCTTTCGCGAAATACCCTATCCACATCCATACTGTCGAAACCCCTAAAAATATTTTGTGTTTAAATCAAATCGCCTGCTACACATTTAACCTCCAACAGATGGAGGCACAGTTTGTCCAACCTTTCCGCCTCAGACACGCTGCACATTCCATGCATTAATTTATTCAAATTTACGTGAACTGATTTGAAAGCAGTAAAAATTCATAAGCATCATTATAGGGGTAATGGAATTCACTTACAGATCTGCTGGAAAATTCGGGACTGTTTTAATTGGAGATGCTTTAGTTGAGATTTGATCGTTGTGTTCAATATCATGCGGGGTCAGAAGACATGACGTTATGGCATCCGATTCACATTTGTGGAGGGAAAGTGATGAAAATGGGGCAGTTCAAACTGCCATCTGACATTGAATATCCTTAGTCTATATCAGTGGTCCCCAAAGGGTGCGGCGGGCCACATTGGTGCGGCGATGGCAATGTGGTGGGAAGATTCAAGGACAATCAAAGAAACATTTAAACATCGACAGATATTTTTCCAAAGTGAGAGCAAAAGCATCAATGATGCTGAGGACGATCCGTGTCCACGTTGTGATCCAGAATCGCCGTTCGAACAGAGTGCTGAAGAAGAGTCGTTTAATTCTACACCAGTAGCAGGCCCAAGCAAAACTCCAAAAAAGAATGTTTGTCGACAATATATGGATAGCTATATGAGTCTCGGTTTCACATGGACTGGAGATGGAAACGTACCTCGGCCTTTGTGTTTGATCTGTGGTGAGAAGCTTTCCCAAGCAAGATGAAAAGACATCTGTTGTCAAAACATGGAAATCTGGCAAGCAAGATGTTCAATATTTTGAAAGGCTTTTGGAGCAGCAGAAATGCCAACGATCAAATTTCGAAAAACGAATGACAGTCTCAGATAAGATGCAGATTATATCTTACCAAGTGGCTGAATTGATTGCTCAACAGACAAAACCACATACACGAGCTGAAAAATTGATTCAGCCAACCTGCAGCTTGATTGTGAAAACTTTGTTTGGTTTTGATGCTGAGCGAGAAGTTATGGAAATTCCTTTGTCTGGCGATACAATTCGCAGAAGAATAGTTGATAGGTCAACTAATGTTGAGAAGCATGTTTCCGAAAGTATGAAGAATTCTAAATTTGCCATTCAAGTTGATGAATCGACCGACATTAGTGGAAAAGCACAGTTGCTTGCCTATATCAGATTCATTCACAATGACGAAATAGTCACACAGTTTCTATTTTGCAAGGAACTTGAAAAACATACCAGAGGACAAGATATTTTCCAAACCTTGCCTGAGTGTTTGGAAAAAGTTGAGATTTCATGGGAATCTTGAATTGGAATTTGTACGGATGGAGCGCCATGTATGAAAGGGAATGTGAGAGACTTGGGGGCACTCATCAAACAGAAAAATCCAGATGTAATATCAACTCACTGTTTTTTCTACAGAGAGGCATTAATCACCTTGTAGCTGATTTGTAGTTGGTTCGAGATCAGACTGTGCGCATTGTGAACTTCATCAAAGCAAAACCACTAAAGGTGCGGTTATTTGCTCAACTCTGCAAAGACATGGAATAAAAACATCAATGCCTAATTCTGCACTCGGAGGTTCGCTGGATGTCCCCCGGAAATGTTTTAAATCGGGTGTTGGAACTGAAGAACGAATTAAGAGAGTATTTGGAACAAGAAGAGAACCCATTGTACCACCAAGTGGATGACAATGACTGGTGTGCAAATCTGGCATCTTTGGCCGATATCTTTTCCCGGTTGAATGTGCTCAGTGCCAGTATGCAAGGCCGCGATGACAATATCCTCACAACTACAGACAAACTAACTGCATTCAAAAAAAAGCTTCAGCTCTGGCTCAGAAGAGCGGTGCGACATAACCTCGAAATGTTCCCACTGGTAAAAAGTGTTAAAACGAGCAATGAATTGTACGGCCTCATACAGGAGCATCTTGCAACACTGGTAGAAAAGATTGATCATTACTTCCCATCATTGTCGACAGAAAAATTCGACTGGGTTAAAGACCCCTTTGCGAATTTCAACTGTTCCGGTCTGACATTGGATGAGGAGGAGGAAATGACCTGTATTTCGAATGATCGCACCTTGAAAATGAAACACAGGAGTATGCCACTGGACTCTTTTCGGACATACAACCAGAAACAGTATCCACTCATCTCTTCAAGAGCATTAGCTATTATTCTGCATTTCTCCACGACATATTGTTGTGAACAGGGATTTTCAGCTCTGACAAATATCAAAGACCAGTAAAGAGAAAGGCTTCTTTGTGTTGATGAAGAGATGAGAGTTTGTTTGTCTCAAATTAGACCATATATATATGAGATAACCTGACAAAAACAAGCTCACACCTCTCATTGAGTTTGCATGCTTACTTAAGGTTACATATGTAAGAGGCTCGCCTATAAGTATATTTTGGGAATGAATCATGTTTTTATGTAGCTGCATTGTTTTATACATTCTGGATGTCCCATGATCATATTATAAAGTAGTTATGTTCTATGTTATGAATCAAGCACTGCGAGGAGTTTTTTTTTGTTTCTGAATGTTTTTCTTATCAATAAAAAATTTGGTGTTGCGCGAGGAAATTTTTATTCCAAACGTGCGGCCCAGTGAAAAAATGTTTGGGAACCACTGGCTTACATTAACACTGCAATGAATGTACTGTGAAAATACCCTAGTTACCACACTCGGGGGCCGGGTATACTGAGGGAGAATTTAGCATAGCCAATGTACCTAACAATAACGTCTTTCAGACTGGAGGATGAAACCACAGCACCCGGAGGAAATCCACTCAGACATAGGGGGAACGTGCAGACAGTGACCAAATCCAGGAGTCAAACCCGTGTCCCTGGCGCTGTGAGACAGCGGTGCTAACCACTGTGCCACTATGCCACCTCGAATTAAGAACAATTGGAAACTTCCACTTTGCAGAGGCGGAAAAAAGCAGCACGTGGACAGAGCAAATGACAACAATTTTAGCATCGCTGAAAATTGCATATGGAGCAAGTAGCTTGATGGATAGACATACCAGGTACCCCAACAATAGCAAGGATGGAATAGTACACGTACTGAATAATGAAAAGTGCATATTCTAACCGATGTTTTAATAATAACCCATCGTAATATGTAGAAGCATACCAAAGGTAAGACGATAAACTCTTGCCGTTTGAACAAACAAAGAACAAAGAACAAAACAGCACAGAAAACAGGCCCTTCTGCCCTCCAAGCCTGTGCCACTCCGTTGTCCAATCAGACCAATCGTTTGTATCCCTCCATTCCCAGGTAAATCTTAAACGATGTCGACGTGCCTGCCTCCACCACCCGACTCGACAGCGCATTCCAGGCCCCCACCACTCTCTGTGTAAAAAACATCCCTCTAATATCTGAGTTATACTTCGCCCCTCTCACCTTGAGCCCGTGACCCCTCGTGCTCGTCACTTCTGATCTGGGAAAAATCTTCCCACCGTTCACCCTATCTATCCCCTTCATAATCTTGTACACCTCTATTAGATCTCCACTCATTCTCCGTCTTTCCAGGGAGAACAAGCCCAGTTTACCCAATCTCTCCTCATAGCTAAGACCCTCCATAGCAGGCAACATCCTGGTAAACCTTCTGTGCACTCTCTCTAACGCCTCCACGTCCTTCTGGTCGTGTGGCGACCAGAACTGGACGCAGTACTCCAAATGTGGCCTAACCAGCGTTCTAAATAGCTGCATCATCAGACTTTTATACTCTATACCCCGTCCTACAAAGGCAAGCATACCATATGCCTTCTTCACCACCTTCTCCACCCGTGTTGCCACCTTCAAGGATTTGTGGACTTGCACACCTAGGTCCCTCTGTGTTTCTATACTCTTGATGACTCTGCCATTTATTGTAAAACTCCTTGCATTATCTCTTCCAAAATGCATCACCTCGCATTCATCCAGATTAAATTCTATCTGCCACCTCTCCGCCCAATTTTCCAGCCTATTTATATCCTGCTGTATTGCCCGACAATGCTCATCGCTATCCGCAAGTCCAGCCATCTTCGTGTCATCCGCAAACTTGCTGATAACACCAGTTACACCTTCTTCCAAATAATTTATATATATCACAAATTGCAGAGGTCCCAGTACAGAGCCCGGCGGAACACCACTGGTCACAGACCTCCAGCCGGAAAAAGACCGTTCGGACGCTACCCTCTGTCTCCGATGGCCAAGCCAGTTCTCCACCCATCTAGCCACTTCTCCTTGTATCCCATGAGCCTTAACCTTCTAAACCAATCTGCCATGTGTGACTTTGTCAAATGCCTTCCTGAAATCCATATAGACGACATCCATGGCCCTTCCTTCCTGAGCCGTTTTTGTCACTTCTTCAAAAAACTCCACCAAATTTGTAAGGTACGACCTCCCTCTTACAAAGCCATGCGGTCTGTCACTAATCTGATTGTTCCGTTCTAAATGCACATACATCCTGTCTCTAAGAATCCTCTCCAACATCTTCCCTACCACGGACGTCAAGCTCTAATTTCCCGGGTTATCCCTGCTACCCTTCTTAAACAACGAAACCACATTCGCTATCCTCCAATCCTCAGGGACCTCACCTGTGTCCAAAGAAGCGACAAGGTTTTCCGTCAGAGGCCCAGCAATTACATCTCTCATCTCCCTGAGCAGTCGAAGATAGATGCCATCAGGCCCTGGGGCTTTGTCAGTTTTAATGTCCCCTAAAAAACCTAACACTTCCTCCCTTTTAATGGAGATTTTCTCTAACCGGTCAACACCTCGCTCTGAGTCACTCCCGGTTAACACGTCCCTCTCCTTCGTGAATACCGATGCAAAGTATTCATTTAGGATCTCCCCTATGCCCTTGGGTTCTAAGCATAATTCCCCTCCTTTGTCGCTGAGAGGTCCGATTTTCTCCCTGACAACTCTTTTGTTCCTAATGTATGAATAGAATGCCTTAGGATTCTCCTTAATCCTGCCTGCGAAGAACATCTCGTGACCTCTTTTTGCCCTTCTAACTCCCCGTTTGAGTTCTTTCCTACTCTCTCTGTATTCCTCCAGAGCTCCATCTGTTTTCTGTTGCCTGGAATTAACGTATGCCTCCCTTTTCATTTTAATCAGATCCTCAATTTCCCTGGTTATCCATTGCTCTCGAATCCTACCTTTTCTTTCTTTCCTTTTTGCAGGCACATGCCTATCCTGCAGCCTTATCAATTGTTCCTTAAAAGGCTACCACATGCCAGACGCGGACTTACCCTCGAACATCCTATCCCAATCAACGTCCACCAATTCCTGCCTAATCCGGCTATAGTTAGCCTTCCGCCAATTTAGCACCCTGCCCGTAGGACAGCACGCATCCTTGTCCATTACTATCCTAAAGTTAACAGAGGTTGTGGTCACTATTGGCCACAGGTTCCCCTACCGAAACTTTGACGACCTGACCGGGCTCATTTCCCAGAACTAGGTCCAGTATAACCCCCTCTCTAGTCGGGCTATCTACATAATGTTCCAAAGAACCTTCCAGTATGCATTTTACAAATTCCTCCCCGTCCGGAACCCCAGCTCTAAGCACTTTCCAGTCTATACCAGGGAAAGTAAAGTCCCCCACTACAACAACTCTATATTTTCTGCACCTATCCAGAATCTCCTAACATATCTTTTGCTCCACTTCCCGTGGGCTGTTGGGTGGTCTGTAGTACACCCCCAGCATAGTGACTGCACCCTTCCTGTTTCTGAGTTCCACCTACAGTGACTCAGTACATGACCCCTCTAAGTTGTCTACCCTCTGCACCGCGGTAATATGCTCCCTAACTAATATCGCTACTCCCCCACCTTTTTTAGCCCCTCCTCTGTCTCGCCTAAAACACTTATACCCCGGAATATTCAGCTGCCAGTCCTGTCCCTCTTTTAACCAAGTCTTCATCACCGCAACCACATCCAAATTCCACATAAGTATTAAGGCCCTAAGTTCATCGGTCTTAACCGTTACCCTCCTCGCATTGAAGCAGACGCATTGACACAGACTCCAGACCTCCAGGCCCACTCAGGTCATCCTTGTTGGGACATTCCAATCGTGTGTTTTCACATTCTGATCCATTGCTGTAACATTGCAGTCGTGCGTTGTCAGTTTCCGGTACGTTGTTGAAAGATTACAATCCATTATTTTCAGATTATGATCTCCCTTCTCCCTCTATCTGGAGCACTTGGTCCTTGTTAGTACCTGAGCTGGTCGATCTGCGGACACGATGGGAGAATTTATTGAAATGAATCCCTTATTAATAAAAGAAGGAAAGCTTCCAGTGGCACCGTTAAGTGCCATGGGTAATGCCATTAATTACAGTCACCAAACAAACAGATTCAGTTAATCTGTTACAATCCGAAGCTTTTTACCCGGTATAGATGTGTTGAGTGAGGGTCGGTGATGGAAGTAATTGGGAATAGGGGAGGCCATGGCCCGAAACTGATCCAGTTAATTAATGCAGTAATGGAGAACGTCACAGTCATACGTATGGTTATTGAAAACGCGTATGAAAATGTTCCACTCCATCTGACGAAGAAGCAGCGCTCCGAAAGCTAATGGTATTTGCTACCAAATAAACCTGTTGGACTTTAACCTGGTGTTGTTAAAACTCTTACTGTGTTCACCCCAGTCCAACGCCGGCATCTCCACATCATGACTTCCATTTATGGACGCATAGAATTGCAAATCAAACACAAGATGTTTGTTTTAATGTTTATCTTTAAATCTCCCACTGGCACATTGAGTCGATTTCTGCCCACGCCATTTTTATAAGAAGGCGAGGGCACGAGATTGACAGGCGTTGTTTTCTTAGGAGTCAGGACATGAACTTCAACCACATGCAGAGACTGGAGAAGCTGTGGTTATTTTCATTAGTGCAGATAGTTGGAAGTGGAGTGAATGCAAAATACTGCAGATGGTGAAAAACAGAAATAAAGAACTGTTTGATATGCTCTGCAGGACTGGCAGCGTCGGTGAAGAGAACAACCTCGTGACACAATAAACGCACACACACAGAAACACACACACACAAACAAGCACACGCACACACACGTGTAATTGTGTCCAATGGAGTGGAATGGAGAACAGAAAACTCTGGCATACAGATTGATGTGTAACTCTGACCAATAAACTGATATAAAACAGAGAAAACATTTATAGAAGGATAGGATCATAGACTTCCGGCAGTAAGGAAGTAGGTTATTCGGCCCATTAAGACTGCGACGACTCTCCAAAAGAGCAACTTACTCAGGCCAACTTCCTACTGTAACCCCGTAAACCTGCGTATTTACCAGGTCTACTTCACCAAACCCACACATCTTTGGACATTCAAGGGAAAACTTAGCATGGTTATTCCATCGAAACTGCACATATTTGGGCTGTGTGAGGAATCCAGATCACCCCGAGGAAACTCATGCAAACACAGGGAGAACTCGCAAACTCCACAAAGACAGTCACAAAAGCCGAAATCTTAGTTTGATCCCTGGCAGTGTGGCATTTGCATTACAACAGATTGTGTTACTGTGAGAAGCAGAGATACAATTCACAGACGCATTGTCTCCTATGGAAAAGCCGGTTGCGTCAACGTGGACAAGAAATTGTAATTGAAACGAGATGTTGCCTCGCAGCAATGCTTGTTCCCACATTGTGAAGAAAACTGGAATGGACTGCAGGTATCTTCGGGAGCACAGCTGGATATGTTATTTTGAACAATGGACAAGAATGCAAAATTAGATGTCCTTCCACAGAGCAGTTTGAGGCCTCAGTCTGAACGTTGTCTTGCAACACAGAAGTTCTTCTCGAATACTGATGGGCTTGTATTTGTCAGGCTGAAAGTGAAGGCAGAAACGTAGTTCCGGGGTACAGTTGGATCTGTTATTATGAGCAAATAATTGGAATGGATTGGAAATGCTCTTCAACAATACTACAGGGTGTGTCTTTGTGAAATAGTTGGATGCGACAAAGGGTGTTCTTCATAGGAGCTGGATATGCTATTGTAAACTATATTGTAAACCATTTTACTTGGAGCAGTTCTTCTTCTGGATATGTTATTCTGAACAATATTGTGTACTACTGCCCAGAGGTATTTCAGATGTCAGGACAGTTGGATGCCTTATTCTGCATAGTCAAATGGAATACACCATCTAGTTGATCATATTCAATTCAGATTGATGTGCTACTGTTAACAGTAAACTACAATGTAAGACAGAAACGTTCTTCTGCACACAGTGAAATGTGTTATTCCGATCAATCTAATGGATTGGAAAACATAGTTCTTAATAAGTCCTGTAGCTGGATGTGAAAAAGAAACAGGATTTCATTGTACAAATAAATGCTCCTCTATAGCACAACTGGGGGCGTTAATGCGAACTATGGAATGAAAATTTTCACAGAGCTATTGTTCTGCAATACAGCTGAATATGTTAATGTGAACACTAGTGTGGGCTGGAAATGTGGAATGTTCTTCTGCTGTACAATTGGATGTGACAGTGTGAACATTGGAGTGGGATCCTGCATAGCGATGTTCTTCGGACTGAAAGCTGGATATGTTATTTTGGTAAACTGCTTGGAATTGAGGTGTTTGTGCAAACTTACAGTACAACTAGATGTCATATTCTGAGCAATGTAATGTAATATAGGATCGAAATTTTCCGCTGTAGAACAGGTGGAATGGAACACAAAGGTGCACTTCTCCGGCTGAGCTGGAATGGTTATTGTGAACAATAGAGCCAACATTTAGCCAATATGCCGTATCTGCCACGTGCATATCCTATTCGTCCTGCGAATGTGACACCCTTTTATTTACTCTGACGGAATCTATGTTACTTTATTTATTAAACTACTTATTTCGATCAATGACTTTATCCTGCGCTTCCAACCAGTGCCATCACTCTCCCCGGTAGGCCTTCCACGGGGAGGTTCACATATAGAGATACACACTCAACAGCTGAGAACGGATTGTCTGTGCTCGTAACAAAAGCATTCGTTTCCAATATTTTCCCTGATGCCATAATACATCATATAGTTTGGAGTTCATGCTGAGAAATTCGCAGCTTGAACCTCTCCACAATGTGCAACTTTAGTGGTTCGCTCCTGGTGGGTAAAACTGGGACATTCCATGCAAGGTACGATCCTGTCAGGACGACAATTTTGGAGCTGCACGATACCAGTGCGACCCTGCCTTTGAATACCCACCCCACCCTCACTGTTAATATGCTGACAGAGTGACCAGAGTGCGAAATGAGACAGGAACAGCAGTGATAAATGCAGCGAGTTTCATTCAAATGACTTAAAAAGCATAGTGTCAGTGTGTCATTGCATAGACAAAATCATCCAGAGATCCAAATAACAGGAATTAACATTGTCCTCCATCTGATCCGCAGGCACTGAATCCCGATTCGGTAGAAAATAAGCTTCCCCAAAAGGACGAAAATTGTAGCACTTTAAAGTCTCTGAACATTATGCGGGAATTTCGTTTTCCTCTTCTTAATGTTGGTCAGCTCCACAGACTCCATCATTTTCTTAACATCCTGCCAAACAAAATCCAAAAGGATAAATTAATGCCACTACCCAAGAATCTGACGGGTCCTCGGCCTAAGAAAGTTGTGACTCGGTAAGCAATTGCTTCTCGTTGCGCTGCTTAACCGAATTGTTTGCACACTCCAAGCGAGCAATGCACTTTGTGTGCTGGTGTGCATTGCTTGACATTTGTTTTAGCAATATGCCATTAGCAGCCTTGCCGACAGGTTGCTGTGAACAAAGCTGTGGAATGTCCTCTGTCATCATATCCCCTTCTCTTCGACTATTTTAAGACAGTCGCCAAATTATCATTTTTGATAAATATTTTTCGAGCAGAAAATGATGGAGCTAACCAACAATAGGAGCAACTGTATTTGTGCAAAGTAGCCGAAGTGAGGAGTGCCCATGTTAGGGGCAGCCTGGAACCATGCACTACGTTCCCAGTGTTGTCTCACAAATTCATGTGCAGACCAGAGTTGAATCTTGACACAACATATCACGCTTTTAGCGTTGAGAAAACAACGCCCCAGTCTGCCTCCGAGGAACATGTTGGAAATAAAACTACCAGCGAATCACAAAAACAAGTTTCTGTTAAATGTGGATACAATCTTTTTGGAAGATTTTCGTTTCGAAAAATGGCTTGAAGGAGAGAAGAAAAGTGATCAGAATGAAGGAGGGTTTTTATGTTCGAGTATGTTACAGACAAAGGGAAGAGAGTGCCTGCGGGGGTTTTGAACTGTGCTCGATGATTAAACCACCGTATCACTGACGTGAAGTATGGGCAACTAAAATACCCGAGGCTGGTTAACTAACGCACGTTAAAACATCGATTTTTTTTGGGTCAAAGTTTAGAACTGACATGGTTACATTTCCATTTGAGCAGGCCATTATCGGCTGTCCAAATAATGGTTGGAATGCGAGTCTTTACAGGTAATCAAGTCTTAGACGTACGGACAATGTGAGTGGAGAGAGGGTTAAGCACAGTTTAAAGAGATGTGTATTGTCTCCAGCCAGGACAGTTAGTGAGATTTTGCAACCCCAGGCAAGTCGTGTGAGTTACAGATAGTGTGGCATGAACCCAAGATCTCGGTCGAGGCCGTCCTCATGTGTGCGGAACTTGGCTATCAGTCTCTGCTCAGCGACTTTACCCCAGTCCAACGCCGGCATCTCCACATGAAAAAAAGTCTTGGAAAACCAAGGCGGAACAGTCTGTTCCGGCATTGATTCCAGAGCAGCATCACTCCTATTAACAACTACATCACTCAAAAAAAAAGACCGAAAATAATTCGGTAACGGTTTCTCAACTCAGCTTTTCAGAATCTGGAAAGTACACAATTCGGATGATAATCTTTTATTCTCCGAGTAGAATTTGCCCAACTTCCACAAGATATCAACAGAAGTGAAGTCCATAATGCCTGGAAGCAGTTCCATTGCACCTTGATTGCACTTTCTGTCATCCCTTCACTCTCTTTGTAAAGTGTGATTATAAACTATACTGCAGTCTGGACCAGTAATAGATTGATTTTAACTGGTGCAGTACATCTTGTTTTCTATAGTATGTAGTCCGACTGATAAGTGACCCAGCTTACATATTTTCCAGGTTCTCGTTTTAACTTTCCTTGCTTTTCAGCATTATTTAGTTTTTATTGATTCTTTTGGGGATTTGCCCACACCTGGTTCTCTTTGAACGGAATGGCTTGCTCGGTGATCTCAGATTATTGAAGAATCAATCAGATTGCTCTGCATTTGAGTTGGACGCAGGGTAGTCCAGGCTGGAAGGTTATCTTTCTTTAAAAACCCGACTGAACCAGATGGGATTTTGCGACAGTCGACAATGGTTTTACCGTTCACTATTGGAGATATAATTTCAGATTTTTATTGAGTGCAAACATTTCAATCCGCCTGGAGTTTAAACTGGATTTGGAGATTTTAACGCAGGATCTCTGGAATATTATCCAGAGAGAATCCCGCTCCGCCACCGCCTCCCAGGTCACCTATTTGTCGTAACGTGATGCGAGAATTGTTTTGCTGATGTATTCCCCGTGGATAGTTTGTCCACTTGATACAGCTCATGTCCCACAGTCATATCATGAAATGTCTCCATTCCAGTTGGACAGCGAGCATGGAAATCGAAGTATTATCCTGAAAACATTTCGGAAAACCTTCTCATTCCTATGCTTTATTCCAACACTAACACATCTGATTGGTAAATAAATGGGTTTTACATTCGTCACTATATATATTTTTCGCATAGTTTCCACATCTGTCTGATATCTCTGCAAATTTGGAACTCGATCTCAGGTATTTTTTGGAGCCCAGTGGAATGCCCACATAAACGTGGCCATGCAAAATTCATTTCACAAATCCAGCTGAATTAGTTCATTCATTCTTCTCTCAAGGCCTTGCGAGTTGTGCTCACATCATGGAAAGAAAACATGGCGTTGAGATAGCGGTATGTTTGGTATTTTGATGGAGATATTTTCTGTCATACAGCTGAAAGCAGAGTTGCCACCCTAGATGTTTGTGTTTGAATAATGCCGCTTTTCAGCTGCTTACCATTTGGTTAAAACTTTGCCTTGCCCACAAAAATAATAGTAAATGATACCGCTGCTCCCGGTTGCTGCAGACTGCGGCCCGCAGACATTTGGATCCGAATCGCCCCGTCATCGAACTTAGCCGTTGAAATCTTCATAGAAACATAGAAACCCTACAGTGCAGAAGGAGGCCATTCGGCCCATCGAGTCTGCACCGACCACAATCCTACCCAGGCCCTACCCCCACATATTTTACCCGCTAATCCCTCTAACCTACTCCAAGGGACAATTTTTAACCTGACCAATCAACCTAACCCGCACATCTTTGGACTGTGGGAGGAAACCGGAGCACCCGGAGGAAACCCATGTGCAGGCTTTTTAAAATGTCAACTGTGGTCATCCAATAACATACTGGACTCTTTATTGCTTGGCTTTTTTTAGGCTCACTGCTAAGCCTATCAGCAGCCAATGTAGGGAGGACGAAGCCTATGTTTGAACCAGCAGCACAAAGTCAGTCCCAGGTTAGTTATTTTTGATTCCAATTTTGGGAGGAATGAGTGACAGGTCAGTGCAGCCTGGAGCAGCTGCAGAATCCCGGCGGCTGGAATGATTTGATTTCAGTAAGAAGTCTCACAACACCAGGTTAAATTCCAACAGGTTTATTTGGTAGCAAATAACATAAGCTTTCGGAGCGCTGCTCCTTCGTCAGATGGAGTGGAAATGTGCTCTCAAACAGTGCACAGAGACACAAAATCAAGTTACAGAATACTGATTAGAATGGGAATCCCTACAGCCAGCCAGGTCTTAAAGATACAGACAATGTGGGTGGGGGGATCATTAAACACAGGTTAAAGAGATGTGTATTGTCTCCAGACAGGACAGCCAGCAAGTCCAGGAGGCAAGCTGTGGGGGTTACTGATAATGTGACATAAATCCAACATCCCGGTTTAAGCCATCCTCATGTCTGCGGAACTCGGCAAATACCTGGTTTCCAGCATGGTCCCGCCCGTGCCGGGTATCTGGCACTCGGAGATCCGGGTGCATTGGGAACGCTTGTGCGAATCCCACAAATCGGCCCACAAGCGATTCCCCCGGCCCGCCTCACAAAAACATTAGCGCACTGGGATGGCTGAATCGCCCACAATAATTTTTACCATATCACAGAAATTACTCGTTAGTTTCCTAGTTAAAGAGAGCACATTGTTCTTCTGAAAGAGTAATCCCTTAATTCAGGGGATTCCTTCA